>NC_069500.1:1079244347-1079441847 GCF_027579735.1 Bombina bombina | reverse complement strand
TTCTCTTGGTATCTTTATATGAAATGCAAGAATGTAAGATTAGATGCCGGCCCATTTTTGGTGAACAACCTGGGTTGTTCTTGCTGATTGGTGAATTAATTCTTCCACCAATAAAAAATTGCTGTCCAGGGTTCTGAACCAAAAAAAAAAGCTTATCTGCCTTCTTTTTAAAATAAAGATAGCAAGGGAACGAAGAAAAATTGATAATAGGAGTAAATTAGAAAGTTGCTTAAAATTGCATGCTCTATCTGAATCATGAAAGAAAAAAAATTGGGTTCAGTGTCCCTTTAACGAACAAACGGTAACACCAACTACCTCTCCACTCATGCACAAAAAGGATATATTTAATCCTGGTACTCCTGATCTCTGTTCTATCAGTTTTCTCTAGGAATGACTCAACGCATAAAAACAAATATTGTACAGTATTGTTTAAATGTGACCAGTAGTCCTAAACTTATGTGGATACTACGCATGGTCTTAAGACTTGGCTAAGACCCCAGTGCCAGGTATTGGCAGGGTGTGTTTAAGATGGTTCTTACGGCTTGAGTAACATCCCAATTCTGTATAAAAGGTTTATTAAAAAAAAAGGATCTAGAAATCACTACTTGGAATGTAGGGGGAATAAATTTGCCTATAAAAAGAAAAGTTATTTTAAATTAATTGAAAAAAACTAAATATAGACATTGCTTGCATTCAAGAAACTCATCTAACTGATAGGGGGCAAATGAAATTAAAAACTGGGTTGGTTAAAGAAGTCATCTGCTCATCATATTATAGCTCATCAACAGGAGTAGCTATATTATTTCATAAAAGTTTGGAATATAAAATTGAGAGTTCATACATTGACACCCAGGGTAGAATAATAATCTTGAATATAATATAAAATAAACAAAAATATACGCTATGTACTGTCTATGGCCCAAATCAACAAGGTAATAAATTCTGGAGCAAACTTCAAAAGATGTTACATAAACATATTGAAAGCAAAATTATGCTATTGGGAGATTTTAATTTGACCCCCAATGCATTGAAAGATAGAAAATCAACACAAATAGGGCGTAAAATCAAATCTAAACATAATTATGAAAAAAAGATAATTCAATCACTATGTGTTAATCTTGGAATAGAGGATATATGGCGTAAAGAAAATATCCTGATAGTCTAGACTATACACATATATCGCAGTCCAATAAAGCTATGTCAAGAATAGATTACTGCCTTATATCACATGAATTGAATATATTAGTGGAGGATGTAAAAATATTGCAGTTTAATGTTTCAGATCATGCCCCTGTATTACTGTCTTTAAAAGGTAGTAAAAAATATGGTAATACAAATAATTTTATATATCCTAAGTATTTGTATACCCAGGAAAAATGGGAGGATTATAGGTTTAATAACTCAAAGCCTTGTGATAAATCACAATTATATTGGGAAACCTCTAAAGCGGGTTTGAAAGCTGAGATGATCTCTTACTTGAAATATAATAAGAAAAATAAATGGGAAGAGGAGATAGAAATAAATAGCCAAGTAGAAAAAGCCTATGTTCAATATTGAATGGAGCCCACAAATCAAAATAGAAATCAATATTTCACGTTTAAAAAAGAAAGAGACTTAAATCCTATTTAATAAATCACAAGAAGAGCTAAACAATTGTCGGTAAAATACTATAGATCCCCCACAAGCGACAGAAGATCAGGGTGCATTTCTTAATAAAAAGATAGATAAAGAGGAGATCCAGAAAGCAATCCAAGCGTTACCACTATCCAAGGCATCGGGACCCGATGGACTCCCGGCAGAGTACTATAAAGCAATGATTCATAAAATAATAGATCCCTTATATCAAGTATTTCTGGAAAATTGATGAGAAGAAAGAGAGAATATTGCCCTTATTTAAAATAGTAAATATGGTTGTTATACCAAAGCCAGGACAACATGGACAACCTCAGTCATATAGGCCAATATGCTTAACAAATGTAGACTTTAAAATTCTAATGAAAATATTGGCAAATAGATTACATTTTATATTACCATCTATTATTTCAGAAGAACAGGTTGGCTTTATGACAGGCAGAACATCAGTAAAACATATTAGAAATATCCTACATATCATTGAGAAATTCTGGTCCAAAGAAGAGGGAGACATCCTATCGGGTGCCTTTATTTTATTGGTAGATGCCAAAAAGGCCTTTGATACGATTGAATGGAATCATCTATTCTATACTATGGATAAAATAAATATAACAGGCAATTTCCTTGATTATATTAAGGCAGTATATACTCTCACAGACAAATTTATGTGTATTAATGGCTATATATCCTCTCCAATTAAACTATTTAGAGGTACCCGACTGGGTTGCCTTCTTTCGCCCCTTCTCTTCAATATAGTGTTGGAACTATTGATACATCTTTTAAAGAGTTGTTCACCAGGGATCCCAAAAGGGAAAACATATCTACAGATGGCACTATTTGTGGATGACTTACTCCTTTATATATCCGATCCTGAGATATATAAAGATAAAATTGTAGAGAACATCCTTCTTTTTGGAGATATCTCAGGATATAAGATCAATATGAAAAAAATCACAAATATTGTGGCTATATAAGAAAACCGAGTGTAAAAAGTTCATATTTGAAGAAGTCAAAGATGATATGATTTACCTGGGAATAAACTGGGAATAAACTCCAATAATCCTACCACTATATATGATTTAAATTTTCCACCACTAATAAATGATATAGTGAAAGATCTTAAAATATGGCAGAATTTAAATTTAAACCTGTCTGGCAGAATACATATAATTAAGATGTCTATTTTGCCTAGACTACTCTACCCTATACACATAATACCACTAAGAATTTGTAATAAAGATTTGAAACAATTAAATATAGTGATCAAGAATTTTATATGGAAACAAAATAGGATTAGTATCTCCAAATTGCAAATGCCAGTAAATCAAATAGGATGGAGCCTCCCCAATATAAAATACTATAACTAGGCAGCATTAGCAAGATACAACTTTGAATGGGTAATGGGGTGGGAAAATATACTAACATGAAATTGGAAAAAATATGTACAGTATCTCACAATAGTGAGTACACCCCTCACATTTTTGTAAATATTTTATTATATCTTTTCATGTGACAACACTGAAGAAATGACACTTTGCTATAATGTAAATTATTGAGTGTATAGGCTGTACAACAGTGTCAATTTGCTGTTCCCTCAAAATAACTTAACACACAGACATTAATGTATAAACCGTTGGCAACAAAAGTGAGTACACCCCTAAGTGAAAATGTCCAAATGGGGCCCAAAGTGTCAATATTTTGTATGCCCACCATTATTTTCCAGCACTGCCTTAACCCTCTTGGGCATGGAGTTCACCAGAGCTTCACAGGTTGCTACTGGAGTGACAAAATCACAGCGCTGGTGGATGTTAGAGACCTTGCGCTCCCCCACATTCCGTTTGAGGATGCCCCACAGATGCTTAAAATGCTTTAGGTCTGGAGACATGCTTAGCCAGTCCATCACCTTTACCCTCAGCTTCTTTAGCAAGGCAGTGGTAATCTTGGAGGTGTGTTTGGGGTCGTTATCATGTTGGAATACTGCCCTGCGGCCCAGTCTTCGAAGGGAGGGGATCATGCTCTGCTTCATTATGTCACAGTACATGTTGGCATTCATGGTTCCCTCAATGAAATGTAGCTCCCCAGTGCCGGCAGCACTAATGCAGGCAAAGACCATGGCACTCCCACCACCATGCTTGACTGTAGGCAAAACACACTTGTCTTTGTACTCCTCACCTGGTTGCAGCCACACACGCCTGACACCATCTGAACCAAATAAGTTTATCTTGGTCTCATCAGACCACAGGACATGGTTCCAGTAATCCATGTCCTTAGTCTGCTTGTATTTAAAACTGTTTGCGTGCTTTCTTGTGCATCATCTTTAGAAGAGGCTTCCTTCTGGGACAACAGCCATGCAGACCAATTTGATGCAGTGTCCGTCGTATGGTCTGAGCACTGACAGGCGGACCCCCCACCCCTTCAACCTCTGCAGCAATGCTGGCAGCACTCATATGTCTATTTCCCAAAGACAACCTCTGAATATGACGCTAAGCACGTGCACTCAACCTCTTTGGTCGACCATGGCAAGGCCTGTTCTGAGTGGAACCTGTCCTGTGAAACCGCTGTATGGTCTTGCCCACCATGCTGCAGCTCAGTTTCAGGGTCTTGGCAATATTCTAATAGCCTAGGCCATCTTTATGTAGAGCAATAATTCTTTTTTTCAGATCCTCAGAGAGTTATTTGCCATGAGGTGCCATGTTGAACTTCCAGTGACCAGTATGAGAGACTGTGAGAGCGATAACACCAAATTTAACACACCTGCTCCTCATTCACACATGAGACCTTGTAATACTAAAGAGTCACATGACTCCAGGGAGGGGAAATGGCTAATTAGGCCCAACTTGGACATTTCCACTTAGGGGTGTATTCACTTTTTGTTGCCAACGGTTTAGACATTAATGGCTGTGTGTTGAGTTATTATGAGGGGACAGCAAATTTACACTGTTATACAGGCTGTGCACTCACTACTTTACATTGTAACAAAGTGTCATTTCTTCAGTGTTGTCACATGAAAAGATATAATAAAATATTTACAAAAATGTGAGGGGTGTACTCACTTTTGTGAGATACTGTATGTTAGATACAAATACATTGCATTTAAGTGTATTATCTATAAATTGTATTAACTGTATAATATAAAGATTATGAATATGTTTTATTATTTTACTCTTTTGTATGTAAAGGGATTTAAAAACAAAAAACAAATGAAGTGGTAAGTTACTTCAGCATGTGTAACAGTGTTATATGTGGGCACTTTCTAAACAATAAACAAACTTAGAATTCAAACAAAGACACAAATAAGACTCCTAGGGGTCAATTTACTAATGTGCGAGTGGACATGATACAATGTAGTGTATCATGTCCGCTGCACATCGATAAATGCTGACAGCATACGCTGTCAGCATTTATCATTGCACCAGAAGTTCTTGTGAACTGCTGGTGCAATACCGCCCCCTGCAGATTCGCTGTCAATCGGAAGCTAGCAGGGGTTGTTAATCAACCCGATCGCATCCGATCAGGTTGATTTCTTTCCGCTGCCTCAGAGCAGGCGGACAGGTTATGGAGCAGCGGTCTTTAGGCCACTGTTTCATAACTTCTGTTTCCAGCGAGCCTGTTTCCGTACGGGGCATCAAGCTCCATACGGAGCTTGATAAATTGACCCCCTAGCGTGATGCATAACACTTTTGTTAGTCCTGCCAAAAGGTGTTGGAACGCTAACAAAGATACAAAGTCCCATAGTCTTCTAGTGATATCACTACACCGCAAAAAGGCAGGACTAACAAAAGTGTTGGGACGCAATTAAAGACACAAATGATACGCTTAGTCTAATGCATGCCTTTGAAAGTTATACGTCCATGAATTCCATGGATTGTTTTACATATGATTGCAACATTTAAATTTGGCTTTGAGAAAAGTTATTGGTTATAGATTTCGAGATTGATCAAAATAAAATTCAACAAAGATCAATGCTGGCTTTTTTCAATGCTTTTTACATTGGGCTCTAGCAAATCTCGTCAGCCACTAGATAATACTAAGGGGCCAATTTATCATAGTGCGAGCGGACATGATACGATGCAACGTATCATGTACGCCGCACATCGATAAATGCCACCAGCATACACTGTCGGCATTTATCATTGCAAAAGCAGTTCTTGTGAACTGCTTGTGCAATGCCGCCCCCTGCAGAGAGTGTCAATCAACTCGATCGTATTCGATCAGGTTGATTTCTGTCCGCTGCCTCAGAGCAGACGGACAAGTTATGGAGCGCGGAAACAGGAGCATCAAGCTCCATTCGGAGCTTGATAATTCGGCCCCTAGGTATTTTATAATCCATTTAATAGTTTTCACACTTAAATGAGAGATATCAGGCACAGCTAAAAAGTTGATAAATGTGTAGTTTGGTGCTTGAGTCATAAAGCAGTTTATCTGATGGATAAACATCCCTGCCTGTTGCTGGGTAGTACTTTTACTACCATGACTTAAGAAAGATGATATCCCTATTTATTTCTGGGCATTCAAGTGGCTCTACTGAAATATTTTTATAATTCTTGGATGGCGTTATAATTTCTGAATACATTAGTTCACCAACTGCTGTTTAATGTGTGTTTTTCTTTAGCAGATATGGCTGTATGTTATATCTTAGCTGCCACACATGAAGTGTTTTGTGCGCCTGGGGTAAGAGCTCTCATACGTGAGGTATGACGATCCGTGGGTTAGAGATACAAGGAAGTCTGTATGATTTTTGCCTTGATGTAAATTGTGGTATCCTGAAAATTGATGTTTGTGAGAGAGCAATTTAGAGCAAGGTTAATGGTTACGTGGAGTTTGTTTGTTGAACAATAATCAGCTTTCATGGAAATAATTAGATTTTAGACTAATTAATGTACATACCCTATTTCAGAAAATATGCAGATACTGATTGAATAAGACATTTCTAGTCCAACAAAATATTTTAAGTTGTATTTACATTATAAAATGTTCCAAATGTGATAAAATCTCCAATTTAAATCTTTGTCTGGCACAAATAGCTTCCACTGCAATAATGTGTATTGATACTAATTGCACACATTGATCTTTTAGAGTTTAAAATAGATGTTATCTGCACATTGAAAAATTCTTTATAAATCCCTTGACTATTGAGTAAACTTATACATTTGTTATTCATATTCAGATACTAAAGACAAAGCTCATGTTTTAAAATATTTTGTGGTATATCTAAAAATTCACAGTTCTGCTTAAATCAGATTGCAGATTAAAATGCCATTCTTTATTATAGCAGATAGAGAGAATAGATCCTGGCAGCTTCAGAAAGGATCTCCAATTGCATATTTTATATTATGCTGTACTTAAAGGGACACAAAACCTATTTTTTTCTTTCATGATTGAAATAGAGCATGTCATTTTAAACAACCTTCTAATTTATTTCTATTATACATTTTTCTTAGTTCTCTTGCTATCTATATTCGAAAAAGCAGGAATGTAAGTATAGGAGCTATATGCACAGATACTGATCTAAAAATCCAGCATAAAACCGTTTACAAACTTACTTAGAAGCTCCCAGTTTAGCTCTGCTGAAAACGTTAGCTGGAACACCCACTGAAAGTGGTTGTATACCAAAAAGAGAAGACACTTCCCCCCTCCCTCTGCATATGATAAGACTCTTTACACAAACAGGAGCAGGCTGGAGTAGATATATACTTCTAAAACATTGGGCTTGGTTAGGAGCCTGAAAATCAGCGCAATGTTATTTAAAAATAAGCAAAACCATACTTTAAAAAAAACAAAAAAAAAAACTGTATAGGCTATATAAATGGATCATCTACAAAACATTTATGCAAAGAAAAATATAGTGTATAATGTCCCTTTAAATAGATATTAAAAAATAATAATACATTTTAAAATTATGTATTTCAAATGAAAAAAGGACAAAATTGTTATAAATAGTTGTTCTTGTGGTAAAGACAGATTTAGTTTTATTCTTATAGAGTATGTCTCAACATACAGGTAGGGCTGTGGGCTTATCAGCCATTAAACATCTATCCCACAAACTAGTTGCACATTTTTTGTTAATTTTAAAATTAAGATAAACAGCATTATAAAAAAATACATCTTATTACTATTTATTTTGTCCCCTTTCATGTAATTTTGCTCTGAAAATTGAGCAAGTTCTAATTCTCACAACTTTTAATGCATCTGCTGATGCAATCAGCCAATAGGATTGAGCTTTAATCCTATTGGCTGATCCAATCAGCCAATAAGATAGAGCTCGCATTCTATTGGCTGATTGGAACAGCCAATAGAATGCAAGCTCAATCCCATTGGCTGATTGGGTCAGCCAATAGGATTGAAGCTCAATCCTATTGGCTGATTGCATCAGCCAATAGGATTTTTTACCCTTTAATTCCTATTGGCTGATAGAATTCTATCAGTCAATCGGAATTCAAGGGACACCATCTTGGATGACGTCCCTTAAAGGGAACCTTCAGTGTATGGCTGGGACCATATAAAGAGATAGCTCCGCGCCAGATGTCTTCTGACCGCCCGGATGATGATTTCTTGCCGCTTGGATGAAGACTTCTCCCGGCTTCGTTGAGGACTTCTTGCCGCTTGGATGAAGACTTCTCCCGGCTTTGTTGAGTACTTCTTGCCCCGTGGATGAGGACTTCATCGGCTGGATGAGGATGGATGTCCGGTTTTCCAAAACTGTAAGTGGATCTTCGGGGCTTAGTGTTAGGTTTTATTAAGAGTTTATTGGGTTGGTTTTATTTTTAGCTTAGGGTTTGGGCAATGTAAAAGAGCTGAATGCCCTTTTAAGGGCAACGTCCATCCAAATGCCCTTTTCAGGGCAATGGGTAGCTTAGGTTTTTTAGATAGAATTTTATTTGGGGGGGTTGGTTGTGTGGGTGGTGGGTTTTACTGTTGGGGGGATGTTTGTATTTTTATTTGCCAGGTAAAAGAGCTGATATCTTTTGGGCAATGCCCCGCAAAAGGCCCTTTTAAGGGCCATTGGCAGTTAAGTTTAGGCTAGGGGTTTTATTATTTTGGGGGGCTTTTTATTTTGATAGTGCTATTAGATTAGGAGTAATTAGTTTTTTTTTGTGTAATTTTTTTTGTAATTTAGTTAATTGTATTTGATTAATGTAATTTATTTTATTTTAGTGTAATGTTAGGTTTTACTGTAAGACAGGTTAGGATTTATTTCACAGGTAAATTTGCATTTATTTTAACTAGGTAGTTAGTAAATAGTTAATAACTATTTAATAACTAATCTACCTAGTTAAAATAAATACAAACTTACCTGTGAAATAAAAATAAAACCTAAGATAGCTACAATGTAACTATTAGTTATATTGTAGCTAGCTTAGGTTTTATTTTACAGGTAAGTATTTATTTTTAAATATGAATAATTTAGGTATTAATTGTAATTTTTATTTGGAATCATTTTAATTATGTTAAAGTTAGTGGGTGTTAGGGTTACGTTAGGGTTAGATTTAGGATTAGGTTTAGGGGTTAATAACATTAGTATAGTGGTAGCGACATTGGGGGCAGCAGATTAGGGGTTAATAAGTGTACTTAGGTTGCAGCGATTTTGGGGGCAGCAGATTAGGGGTTAATAACGGTAATGTAGGTTGCGGTGATGTTGGGGGCAGCAGATTAGGGGTTAATAACAGTAATTTAGGTTGCGGCGATGTTGGGGGCAGCAGATTAGGGGTTAATAAGTGTAGTTAGGTGGCAGTGATTTTGGAGGCAGCAGATTAGGGGTTAATAACAGTAATGTAGGTTGCGACGATGTTGGGGGCAGCAGATTAGGGGTGTTTAGACTCAGGGTTTATGTTAGGGTGTTAGGTTTAAACATAAAACATTTTTCCCCTTAGACATCAATGGGGCAGCAATACGGAGCTTTACGCTCCGTGATTGCAGGTGTTAGGTTTTTTTTTTAGCCAGCTCTCCCCATTGTTGTCTATGGGGAAATCGTGCACGAGCATGTAACAGCAGCTCAAAGCAGCGCTGGTATTTGTGTGCGGTATGGAGCCCGCAAACGCCGTTTTTTTTAAAACTCATAATACCAATGCTATAGGGAGTGAAATATTGCCGAAAATGCTGCGGTCGTTAATTTCCCTATAGCGCTCAAAACTCGTAATCTGGCTGTGTATGTTTTCCGAAATAAAAAAATATATTAAATTTTGTATATATGAACTATTCTTTATAAATATATATTTGTTATTACTGTCAGAAACATCTAAACTTGCAGCTGTCTCTAACCCTGGCTCATAGCCTTTGGCCATGTCGCCTCTATGGCACTATGGTGACTCCCCATCAGCAACACTCTAAGACCCATAATCAAATAAGGAATAGAAGTCTTCATCTTAACCTCTTCCTGATTTATTCTCCTTCTCATTTACCTCTCAAATCAGATGCACCAACCCAATGGTAAAGACTCAGTTAACCATTCCTTCTGTTGTTTTATTCAAATACCTCAATCTTCTAACCTATTGCTTCTGACCTCTCCACAGTATCTGAGTTTAAAGGTTTAATATACCTAATTTTCTATTATCCACTGAATACCCCACTATTAGCTGTCAGCAAATTCCATTCCAGAGAGCCTCTGCAATACTTTTTCATTATGCAATTTTTCTTCTTTTGCTTAAAGGATCAGTAAATAGAGTAGATTTGCATTAATCAAATGCATGATAAAAAGACGATGCAATAGTACTTAGTCTAAACTTTAAATGAATAGTAGATTTTTTTTTTCTGACAAATTTCAGTTATGTCTATTTCCACTCTACCTGTATCATGTGACAGAGATCAGCCAATCACAAATGCATATATGGATATATTGTGTGAATTCTTGCACATGCTCAGTAGTAGCTGGTGACTCAAAAAGTGTAAATATTAAAAGACTGCAAATTTTGTTAATGGAAGTAAATTGGAAAGTTGTTTAAAATTGCTGCTCTCAAAGAATCATGTCCCTTTAATATCAAGGGGTCATGAGCTCAAGCTAAAGGGTAGTAGATTCAGGAGTAATTTGAGGAAGCACTTCTTTACAGAAAGAGTGATTGATTTATGGAATAAACTTCCTCAAGAGGTAGTAGCAACAAACACTGTGGGGGACTTTAAAAATGCATGGGACAAGCATAGGGCTATCCTACGAACTAGATAAGTTTATACTGTTAGGTAAGGTGGGGCAGACTTGCTGGGCCTATGGCTCTTATCTGCCGTCAATATCTATGTTTCTATAAATTCACACTAGATGAGGCCTTGTTGCTCTTTTTCTGCCCGATAATTGAACTTTTTGATTTGACAAGATCACATTAGTACATTTCTGGCTCATTCCCACTCTAAGCCCAAACATGATCACGAGAGTGTGGTTCAAAGTGCTTGCACCTACAGTATATTCTTGTACTTGTAAACTGGAACGCACCTTTGTCTGCACATAGTATTTCATGGCAGTGGCATACTGCTGAAGAATGCAACTTCAGCCTGCTCTATTAAAATATGTGGATTGGGAATTTACAGAGCAGGGTGATTCCAGTCCTCATATTTCACTCACTCTCCGACTCCACCAAGTGTGAAAGCCATGCAATGTCTGGCTTTTCTTCTGCCACAACTCCTTAGTCCTGCTGCTGTGCCATTAAGGCTAGACATTGCTCGCCAGCATTTAACAGTTAAGGAGCCTGGAGGGGAACACATGCTGTTCTTGGTATCTTTTCATGTTGTATTGGCCCAAATTATTGTATGCATTTTATACCAGCCATGCACAAGTTGGCACATTATGGTATGATTAACTTATTGTAATGCTGGCTGACTCTTAAGTTTTAAACAAAAATTTACCATACTGTATATAAATACTTTATGTCAACAGCTAGTTAAAAGCTGTCAAATATACAGAATATGTTTTATATCTATTTTATGGTGACACCTTTTAACTAAGAACATTTGTGTTTAGAAAAATATCTATAGTATGTAGAACTCTCTGTGGATTTTTTGGGGGATTAGTAGCTCCTTATTGCTAAATTGGATATAAAAATGGCAACTGCTAATTATGTTGTAAAGCTGCTTTGTGGCTAGCACAGATATAAGGCCAGTATGCAGGGAAGAAAATTACCCATATAATAATTATGCAAATAGACAGCCATGCTGAAACCTAAAGGGGCATGAAACCCATATTTTTCTTTCATGATTTTGAAAGAGCAAGCAATGTTTTTTTAAATTTACTTCTATTGTTTAATTTGCCTAATTCTCTTGATATCCTTTGCTGAAAAGCATATATAGATAGGCTCATTAGTTGCTAATTGGTGGCTGCACATAGATGCCTCATGTGATTGGCTCACCCATGTGCACTGCTACTTCTTTACCAAATTATATCTAAAGAATGAAGCAAATTAGATAATAGAAGTAAATGGGGATGTTGTTTAAAATTATATTCTCTATATGAATCATGAAAGAAACATTTTGGGTTTATTGTCCCTTTAAGTAATCAGCGTTATAATTTTCTAAAACTATTTTATACACTTTTATTAATTAGCTGTGTAGCTCTATAATATTTCATCTGAGAACCAGATAGGGTTGTCAGATGTCCTGTACAAAAATACTGGACAGGTAACTGGATCTTTTGGGTCACACAATGCCCCTCCCCCACACCAAAACTCTACCTTAGACCCACTCTTGATCCTACCATGTATATTTTTCACCACTAAGCAGCCATTTTACCCCTTGGCTGCAAATAACATACAGATCAATAATTATCCCTCTTTGGTTGCAGTACAATGTAAAAAAACATGTGAAGATTTGACTGCTAAAATATTGGATCTGGTTTAATATTGGACACATTTCAACCCTAGAACCAGAGTGTTTGCTGAAAGAAACAGGCCCAGGTGTCCATGTTATTCTGAAGGCTTGATGATTAATTATTAATATTTTTTTCACCACGACGAATGAAGCTTACAGAACAGGATTACATGAACACATGGGTCTGTTTCTGTAACATTCTAGTTTACATAGGAATATTTCAAAGCTACACAACTAGTGATATATCTTGTGCTAAATTATTAGCTGATAGACATGCGTAGGCCAGAACATTTCAGACAACATTTTCTAGGAAATTTGTTTCCCTGAGTATTCGTTGCCTGCACTATTCAAATATTCTTTTAAACAATTACATTCCTTTTTGTTAAAAGGATGCAGGAGCAAAACTACAGGGGGTGCAGAGGTCACAATTGCAACTGGGCCCCCAAGGGTGGGGGCCCAGCTTTAAAAAAAATAAAAAATGTTTTCTTCAATAAATAATGTTGACCTGCCACTGCCTGCACTGATATCATGTGAGTGTGACATGATGCTACACTAGTGTCTCTGACTACAGGGGTTAGTCTTTCTGTTTTACCCAATGGTGTTTATGTGTGTATGTATGTATGTGACTGTGTGTGTATTTATGCATGTATGTGTGTCTGTGTGTGTATGTTTGTGGAACCAGCAAATTACAGACTTTGTTACTACAGCAAGGGGGGCGGGGTAAACCGTGTCACTATACAGTACCACTATATACAGTACGGGGGGGCTGGACCATGTCACAGACTACTCTATAAAGTACTGGGGCAGGTAGGGTCAGGCCAGTCATCTCACCAACAGATTACAGACTGTGTCACTGACTCACTATATACAGTATTGGTGGGTTAAAAAGTGCCACTATATACAGCAATAGGGTGTCAGACCATCTCACAGACTGTGGGCACAGGGTACCTCCTTTTGCAGACATGTAATCTGATTCACATTTTTTTTCTGTGTTAAATGTTAAAAAAAAAAAAGAAAAAAGATATGTATCAAATTCCCTTTTTTTGGGGGGGGGTCCTTCTTAGATTATTGCACCTGGGCCCTGTGAATTCTAGTTACGCCTCTGAAAGGATGTACATTTTTTGAAGCTACAGGTGAAAAATTCACCTGTAGGTAAAAATGCTTACCTTAGCAAGCTCTGGAGAGCGCGCTAACCTAATCCTATTCTTGCTAGAGCCCTGGCCCTGCTACCACCTGGACCTGCACTAATGTTAGTGCAGGTCCTGGGAGCTGAGCACGCTAAGCGTCCTGTTAGCACAGCTGGGGCTCTGGCAAGAAGAGGATCGCGTTATCCTGCTCTCCAGCTCATTAAGGTAAGTAAACCTTTAAAAAAGTTTTTTTTAAAGAAATGAATGACTACTGACAAATTTTTTTAATGTAATAATTTACATTAATTATTAATATTTTTTCAATATTTTATATTCAGTAAATACATAACGCACCTTAATATAACTCATGTCGTGTTAGCACACATGAAGTATTAGTGTACTACTGTTAGGTTTGTGCACATAAGTCCGACAGGAGTGCACGAATTTCTGAACCCGACACAGGTTATATTAATGTGCGTTATGTATTTATTAAAAA
Source organism: Bombina bombina (assembly GCF_027579735.1). Classification (NCBI taxonomy): domain Eukaryota; kingdom Metazoa; phylum Chordata; class Amphibia; order Anura; family Bombinatoridae; genus Bombina; species Bombina bombina. The sequence goes on along the minus strand of NC_069500.1, from coordinate 1,079,427,807 downwards.
TAAAATATTGAAAATTTTTAATAATTCATGTAAATAATTATTATAGATGCACTAAAATATTTTAAAAGTCCATAGAATATTTATGTATGTTTTACAGTAACTATAATTCTTAATAATAATTATTTTGTAATTTTTTTTATCTTTAACCCGACACCACGATAAACCTAAAATGCCCAACCCAAAGCACGTTACACATAGTTTACATTCCAATGTTCTTCATATGGAAAAAAACCCTTTTTATTTTAAACATATATATATATATATATATATATATATATATATATATATATATATATATATATATATATATATATATATATATATACTGTATATATATATATATATATATATATATATATATATATATATATGAGAATGTTAAAGGGATACTGAACCCAACAGGAGCCACCAATCAGTAACCTGAAAATAGAATATAGGTGTATTTTTTTTATTATATTAGTTGTGTAAATATTGAAAATTTAAGTTTATAGGTTTAGTTTTTTATAAAGTATTTTAATTTCTATAAAGTAATTGGTGATGCCATGTTGAAGCAATTAGGATCAGATAGAAAGCAGCCAATAAAAGAGTGTGTACAAATAAAAGTTTCCATACAACCATTCCGAGTTTTGCATGAGTGAAAAAGCATTGTTATGCTTCATAACGCTGCTTTTTCCCTAATGCCGGTATTACAAGTCTTGTAGGTATAGGTGTACCGCACACCTTTTTGGCCGTCACGCAAAGTCAGTACCGCACTTTTAAAAAAGTCCTTTTCAATGGGACTCCCATAGCACTGGTATTAAGAGTTTGCCTGGGAGGCCAAAAAGTGAGTGCTACACCCTATATTGACAAGTATACTTAAATAAATTATTAACCCCTAAACCTCTCACCTCCCACATCACTAACTCTACATAAATATATTAACCCCTAAATCTAACCCTAACCCCAACGTACCCTAAGCCTAAATCTAACCCTAACCCTATCACCCCCTAATTTAAATATAATTAAAATAAATCTAAATAAACCTTACAATTATTACCTAAATAATTCCTATTTAAAACTAAATACATACCTGTAAAAAAAAAACCTAAACTACCTACAATATAACTAATAGTTATATTGTAGCTATCTTACGGCTAGATTTAGAGTTTTGTCGGTAACGACCCGCGTAGCTAACGCTGGCTTTTCCCCCCCCGCACCTTTTAAATACCGCTGGTATTTAGAGTTCACAGAAGGGCTGCGTTAGGCTCCAAAAAGGGAGCGTATAGCATAATTTACCGCCACTGCAACTCTCAATACCAGCGGTGCTTACGGACGCGGCCAGCTTAAAAAACGTGCTCGTGCACGATTCCCCCATAGAAAATAATGGGGCAGTTTGAGCTGAAAAAAAACCTAACACCTGCAAAAAAGCAGCGTTCAGCTCCTAACACAGACCCATTGTTTCCTATGGGTAAACACTTCCTAAGTCTGCACCTAACACCCTAACATGTACCCCGAGTCTAAACACCCCTAACCTTACACTTATTAACCCCTAATCTGCCGCCCCCGCTATCGCTGACACCTGCATATTTTTTTTAACCCCTAATCTGCCGCTCCGTACACCGCCGCAACCTACATTATACTTATGTACCCCTAATCTGCTGCCCCTAACACCGCCGACCCCTATATTATATTTATTAACCCCTAATCTGCCGCCCCCAACGTCACCGCCACCTACCTACACTTATTAACCCCTAATCTGCCGACCGGACCTCACCGCTACTCTAATAAATGTATTAACCCCTAAAGCTAAGTCTAACCCTAACCCTAACACCCCCCCTAAATAAAATATAATTTTATTCTAACAAAATAAATTAACTCTTATGAAATAAAGTATTCCTATTTAAAGCTAAATACTTACCTGTAAAATAAATCCTAATATAGCTACAATATAAATTATAATTATATTGTAGCTATTTTAGGATTAATATTTATTTTACAGGCAACTTTGTATTTATTTTAACCAGGTACAATAGCTATTAAATAGTTAAGAACTATTTAATAGCTACCTAGTTAAAATAATTACAAAATTACCTGTAAAATAAATCCTAACCTAAGTTACAATTAAACCTAACACTACACTATCAATAAATTAATTAAATACAATACCTACAAATAAATACAATTAAATAAACTAACTAAAGTACAAAAAATAAAAAAGAACTAAGTTACAAAAAATAAAAAAATATTTACAAACATTAGAAAAATATTACAACAATTTTAAACTAATTACACCTACTCTAAGCCTATGAAATAAATCCCTTTTAACCTAAAGGGAAGGTGGGAAAGAACTGGAGGTGACAACCCACAGACCTAATTCCTTATAAACCTAAGTATAGGATAAGGTAGTGCCTAATGCCAAAACATAGTTTAATTTTTAAACAAAGAGAAAGAACAGAAGCATTTATATGGCACACTTTAGGGGTATTGTCATCTCATACATATGTAGGTGGTGAGTTCATTGTGTAGAGTTGTGAGTTATATTAAAACTTAACATTTATTAAATATACATAAAATGATTCAAGTGTTGTGGACCATGCCACTTTTAATAAAAACGTTGTATCAAATTATATTGGAATCAAAAAAGAAAAAGAAATAACACAGTTTAAAAGAAAATGGCACTGTGTACTCTCTGGTAAAAGAGTGACCTCCTATGTATCACAATTAGTTGAATATATCTTCAAAGGGTAACGAACTTAAATTTACTATTAGTTTAATGGTAAGTGAAACCACAGCGTGCCCAGAGGTAACTGTGGGAGACAGCACTATTATTGTGTATATATAATCGTTGCCTATATGTTATATTAAGCAAGTATCAGTCTCCACATTCCCCTAGCCGCCATACTTAGGCACACATTACCATTTAAATAGATGCCCAAAGTGGGCCAACAAATTACCACAATTAAGAAAGTTCCCAATCACGTTATACCCCGATTTTCTATGTTAAAGTACTAGTACCACAGAGAGCAGCAGTGCAAACGGCCTAACGCGCGTTTCGCATATGCTTTATCAAAGGCTAACCCGATCACCACCCGGGGTTTCCTTAAAAAGAACCAATAGCCAATCCTATATTTCTAATTTGATTGACAAATCAATTTGACCAATCGCGTGAAGTCATCCGCGATTGGCTTGTGCAGAGGGTGTGTGCCGTTTATCCAATGGTGTGCGGAGAGATGATGACGTGGGCACATTCACGCCCCCTTGTCACTTTACTCAATTCCGCTATTCACTGTAAACGGCCAAGTAGACGGAGATGTTAAGGGAAAGTAGCGCTATGCGCCTACTGTAGTCTGGCACCTCACTCCCTTAAATACTATATGTTATTGAGTTTTAAGATTCAAACGACAGTTCAATCAAAATTGCTGCTAGAGTGTTAATATTTTCTAGATCTTTTGATGTGAGTTCATCTGTCAGGTTTTATATATACATACAGGGGTCCAGGGTTCACTAAGGATAAATTATCGGATATGTATTAATGTAGTTATCACTTCCCAAAATATTCATTAAACGTTTTTAACATAAATATTCAATGGGTCAGAGCTCTTATACAACCATAGAGTTTACAGTAACTCTTATCTTAAAAGATTCTGTACGTTTATACACATAATTACTGTAATGGAGCAAATATATCACTGGTGTTGATAAGTACTAGGGACAAAGTATAGCATATATTCATTCATAGAGATTCCTCTTCATATATAGCCCCCTTCTCCTTATAACATAAACCAGATTCTTAGGTTAAATAGATATCCCATGATATTATTAATAATTTGTGTATAGAAAGGACCTACAATAACTCTCTTATGATTCCTATAGATATCCATTATCCTAATATGTATATATAAGGGCAGGTTATCCCCAACGTAGCAATTAAAGATGTTCTTATTTGAATGTCAGATCAGATCAGTTTTTGAGAGAAAAGTTATTCGGATTAATGTCCATGCTCTATTCGGATATTTTCTTTGGTTAAGAATCACAAAGGTATGGAGTATCTTTGCATTAGGGTCTTAACCCGCGATATACCCAAAAGTGAATCCGAGGGACAGATATGTGCCTATTGAAATATGATTGTATATTTACAGATTCTACTCCAGAAATGCACTGAAGGTTAGCATTTCATTCAACCCCTTAGGGCTCATAGTCTGTAATCTAAAGATCCATTTTGTCTCTGCTTTAAGGAGTGCATTTTCAATGTTCCCTCCTCTTATTCCTAGTGAAACTTTCTGGAGGATCCAACTTCGTAATTCCGGTTTGCATTCATGTTTTTCCATGAAGTGTTTTGCCACTGTGGTTAGCTTCATTCCAGGTCATTTCTGGCATTTTTGATGTTGCATATATGTTCGCCCAATCGTCTCCTGAATTCACGTGTCGACATTCCCACGTACTTCTTATTACATTTGCACTCAATACAGTAAATAATATTCTTGCTCCTACAATTATAGAAGTCATTCATGTAGATTATACCTGATGGAAAAATATTCATCTGTTTGACCGTCAACATATATGGACAGAACTTACATGTCCCACATGCATATGTTCCTTTAAAGTCCTTTCTTTTTTTGGTAGTCTGTTTTACAAAATGACTCTTCGTTACTTTATCCTTAATAATTGTACTTGGCCGTTTACAGTGAATAGCGGAATTGAGTAAAGTGACAAGGGGGCGTGAATGTGCCCACGTCATCATCTCTCCGCACACCATTGGATAAACGGCACACACCCTCTGCACAAGCCAATCGCGGATGACTTCACGCGATTGGTCAAATTGATTTGTCAATCAAATTAGGATTGGCTATTGGTTCTTTTTAAGGAAACCCCGGGTGGTGATCGGGTTAGCCTTTGATAAAGCATATGCGAAACGCGCGTTAGGCCGTTTGCACTGCTGCTCTCTGTGGTACTAGTACTTTAACATAGAAAATCGGGGTATAACGTGATTGGGAACTTTCTTAATTGTGGTAATTTGTTGGCCCACTGTGGGCATCTATTTAAATGGTAATGTGTGCCTAAGTATGGCGGCTAGGGGAATGTGGAGACTGATACTTGCTTAATATAACATATAGGCAACGATTATATATACACAATAATAGTGCTGTCTCCCACAGTTACCTCTGGGCATGCTGTGGTTTCACTTACCATTAAACTAATAGTAAATTTAAGTTCGCTACCCTTTGAAGATATATTCAACTAATTGTGATACATAGGAGGTCACTCTTTTACCAGAGAGTACACAGTGCCATTTTCTTTTAAACTGTGTTATTTCTTTTTCTTTTTTGATTCCAATATAATTTGATACAACGTTTTTATTAAAAGTGGCATGGTCCACAACACTTGAATCATTTTATGTGTATTTAATAAATGTTAAGTTTTAATATAACTCACAACTCTACACAATGAACTCACCACCTACATATGTATGAGATGACAATACCCCTAAAGTGTGCCATATAAATGCTTCTGTTCTTTCTCTTTGTTTAAAAATTAACCTACTCTAAGCCCCCTAATAAAATAACAAAGCCCCTCAAAATAAAAAAATGCCCTACCCTATTCTAAAATTAAAATAGAAAAGCTCTTTTACCTTACCAGCCCTTAAAAGGGCCTTTTGCGGGGCATGCCCCAAAGAATTCATCTCTTTTGCCTGGAAAAAAAAACATACAATACCCCCCCAACATTACAACCCACCACCCACATACCCCTAATCTAACCCAAACCCCCCTTAAATAAACCTAACACTAAGCCCCTGAAGATCTTCCTACCTTATCTTCACCACGCCGGGTATCACCGATCGGTCCAGGCTCCGATGTCTTGATCCAAGCCCAAGCGGGGGCTGAAGATGTCCATCCTCCGGCTGAAGTCTTGATCCAAGCGGCGGCTGAAGAAGTCCATCTTCGGGCAGAAGTCTTCATCCTATCCGGGCAGAAGAGGAGATCCGGACCGGTAGACATCTTCATCCAAGCGGCATCTTCTATCTTCTTCCATCCGATGACGAGCGGCTCCATCTTCAAGACCTCCGGCGCGGATCCATCCTCTTCTTCCGACGTCCTAAAACAGAATGAAGGTTCCTTTGAGGGACGTCATCCAAGATGGTGTCCCAATCAGATTCAAGTTCAATCCGATTGGCTGATCCAATCAGCCAATCAGATTGAGCTCGCATTCTATTGGCTGTTCCGATCAGCCAATAGAATGCGAGCTCAATCTGATTGGCTGATTGGATCAGCCAATCGGATTGAACTTGAATCTGATTGGCTGATTCCATCAGCCAATCAGAATTTTCCTACCTTAATTCCGATTGGCTGATAGAATCCTATCAGCCAATCGGAATTCGAGGGACGCCATCTTGGATGATGTCCCTTAAAGGAACCTTCATTCTGTTTTAGGACGTCGGAAGAAGAGGATGGATCCGCGCCGGAGGTCTTGAAGATGGAGCCGCTCGTCATCGGATGGAAGAAGATAGAAGATGCCGCTTGGATGAAGATGTCTACCGGTCCGGATCTCCTCTTCTGCCCGGATAGGATGAAGACTTCTGCCTGAAGATGGACTTCTTCAGCCGCCGCTTGGATCAAGACTTCAGCCGGAGGATGGACGTCTTCAGCCCCCTGCTTGGGATTGGAACAAGACATCGGAGCCTGGACCGATCGGTGATACCCGGCGTGGTGAAGATAAGGTAGGAAGATCTTCAGGGGCTTAGTGTTAGGTTTATTTAAGGGTGGTTTGGGTTAGATTAGGGGTATGTGGGTGGTGGGTTGTAATGTTGGGGGGGTATTGTATGTTTTTTTTCCAGGCAAAAGAGCTGAATTTTTTGGGGCATGCAACGCAAAAGGCCCTTTTAAGGGCTGGTAAGGTAAAAGAGCTTTTCTATTTTAATTTTAGAATAGGGTAGGGCATTTTTTTATTTTGTGGGGCTTTGTTATTTTATTAGGGGGCTTAGAGTAGGTGTAACTATTTAATAGCTATTGTACCTGGTTAAAATAAATACAAAGTTGCCTGTAAAATAAATATTAATCCTAAAATAGCTACAATATAATTATTATTTATATTGTAGCTATATTAGGCTATATTTTACAGGTAAGTATTTAGCTTTAAATAGGAATAATTTATTTAATAAGAGTTAATTTATTTCATTAGAATAAAATTATATTTAACTTAGGAGGGGGGTTAGGGTTAGTGTTAGACTTAGCTTTAGGGGTTAATACATTTATTAGAGTAGCGGTGAGGTCCGGTCAGCAGATTAGTGGTTAATAAGTGTAGGTAGGTGGCGGCGACGTTGGGGGCGGCAGATTAGGGGTTAATAAATATAATATAGGGGTCAGCGGTGTTATGGGCAGCAGATTAGGGGTACATAGGTATAATGTAGGTTGCGGTTGTGTACGGAGCGGCAGATTAGGGGTTAAAAAAAATATGCAGGTGTCAGCGATAGCGGGGGCGGCAGATTAGGGGTTAATAAGTGTAAGGTTAGGGGTGTTTAGACTCGGGGTACATGTTAGGTGCTGACTTAGGAAGTGCTCATCTGATCTCTGCTGTAAGGACAACACCCCAAAAAGCCCTTTTCAGGGCTAGAACATCAGTCTGCTTTTTTTTTTTCCTGTGTAATATAATTGCAGTTGCCTGCCTGCCAGCGTGTGTGTCAGGCTCACAGCATATACTGTGCCCACTTGCCCAGTGCCACCACTCATATCTGGTGTAACAGTAGTGTACATTAAAAAAAAACAACACTTTTTTGACTGTAAAATAATAGCAGTCAGTTTCCTTCACACGTGTGCGTTTCAGGGCCTGCCAGGGCACAGTGTCACACCAGTGCAACTCATATCTGGTGTAACAGTAGTGTACATTTAACCCCTTAACGACCGAGGACGTGCAGGGTAGTCCTCTAAAAAAAGTCCCTTAACGACCAAGGACGTACCCTGCACGTCCTCGGTCTGGAAAGCTGCTGGAAGCGATCCTGATCACTTCCATCTGCTTTCCGGTTATTGCAGGATGCCTCTATATCGAGGCATCCTGCAATAACAAATTTTACCCCTCCGTTGCAGAGAGAGCCACTCTGTGGCCCTCTCTGCACCGGACATTGATGGCAGCATTCATTGGTGGGTGGGAGCTGAAGTGGGAGGCGGGTGGGCGGCCATCGATGAGGTCTAAGTGAGAGAGAGGGGCGGGATCGGGGGCGGGATCGCCGGGGGCATGCACGTGCACGGGAGGAGGCGGGCGCTTGCATGGGAAGGGAGCGGGTGGGAACCGCTACACTACAGAATAATTGTTTTTGAAAGTGGGAGAAAGGGGGGGGGGGGGTAAATATATATATAAAAATAAATCTAAGGGATCTGGGAGCAGGTGGGAGATTGGTCTTGAGGGGGGGTGGAAGCTGCACTACAGAAAAAAGGAAAAAAAATAAACATTTTATTTGCAAACTGGGTACTGGCAGACAGCTGCCAGTACCCAAGATGGCCCCCAATAAGGCAGAGGGGGAGGGTTAGAGAGCTGTTTTGGGGGGGATCAGGGAGGTTGGGGGCTAAGGGGGGATGCTAAAAAACAGCATATGTAAATATGCTAAAAAAAGATAAAATAAAAAAAAAAGATACCTTTTTTTTAGTACTGGCAGACTTTCTGCCAGTACTTAAAATGGCGGGGACAATTGTGGGGTGGGGGAGGGAAGAGAGCTCTTTGGGAGGGATCAGGGGGTCTGAAGTGTGAGGTGGGAAGCTGATCTCTACACTAAAGCTAAAATTAACCCTGCAAGCTCCCTACAAGCTACCTAATTAACCCCTTCACTGCTGAACATAAATAATTCATGTGTTGCGCGCAGTGGCATTTAGCAGCCTTCTAATTACCAAAAAGCAACACCAAAGCCATATATGTCTGCTATTTCTGAGCAAAGGGGATCCCAGAGAAGCATTTGCAACCATTTGTGCCATAATTGCACAAGCTGTTTGTAAATAATTTCAGTGAGAAACCTAAAGTTTGTGAAAAAGTTGACTATTTTTTTTAATTTGATTGCATTTGGCGGTGAAATGGTGGATATACCAAAAAGGGCCAAGATCAATACTTGGGGTTGTCTACTACACTACACTAAAGCTAAAATTAACCCTACAAGCTCCCTAATTAACCCTTGCACTGCTGAGCATAATACACGTGTGGTGCGCAGCGGCATTTAGCGGCCTTCTAATTACCAAAAAGCAACGCCAAAGCCATATATGTCTGCTATTTCTGAACAAAGGGGATCCCAGAGAAACATTTACAATCAACATATCTGTTGTCACAGCCGCAGGGACTGTCATGGTCGTGGTGCTGTTATTCCCTTTGGCCCTAGAATAATGCCCAGTGTTCAGAGGCCACGTACCCTGAACTCGAAAAGGTCTGAGGACATAGTTGACTGGCTAACACAGGACACCCAATCTTCTACAGCTTCCACTCGGAACCTTGATGCACCATCCTCCTCCAGCTTAGCTTTGGGCACCTCTCAAGTTACCACTCGCCCGCCTGCTGCCACCACCAACACTAGCACCACAGCCGCTTCACTTGATCTGTCAGAGGAGTTATTTACACATCAGTTGGAAGAAATGAGTGATGCGCAACCATTATTGCCAGAGGATGTAGATAACAGGGATATGTCTCAGTCAGGCAGCATTACACACATGTACGTACGGTGTGATGATGATGATGTTGTACCCGCTGCTGCTTCCTTTGCTGAGTTGTCAGATACAAGTGAAGTGGTTGATGACGACGATGCGTCCGTGAATGTCACGTGGGTGCCCGCTAAAAGAGAAGAAGAACAGGGGGAAAGTTCAGATGGGGAGACAGAAAGGAAGAGAAGATGAATTGGAAGCAGGGGGAGGTCGTCGCAAGGAGCTAGTGGCACAGTCAGACAGCATGCATCGGCACCCGGGGTCAGCCAGACAGCACACCAATCAACGCATGCTGTTGCCACCACCAGAATGCCGTCATTGCAGAGCTCAGCAGTGTGGCATTTTTTGGTGTGTCTGCCTCTGACAACAGCGATGCCATTTGCAACCTGTGCCAAAAGAAACTGAGTTGTGGGAAGTCCAACACCCACCTAGGTACAACTGCTTTGCGAAGGCACATGATCGCACATCACAAACGCCTATGGGATCAACACATGAGTACAAGCAGCACACAAACTCAAAGCCGCCATCCTCCTCCTGGTCCAACATCTTCAGCCACGTCAACCACTGCTGTCCTCCTTGCCCTCTCTCAACCATCTGCCACTCCGTCTCTCGCCTTGAGCAGTTCCTGCTCATCTGCCCACAGTCAGGTGTCTGTCAAGGACATGTTTGAGCAAAAGAAGTCAATGTCACAAAGTCACCCCCTTGCCCGGCATCTGACAGCTGGCTTGTCTGAACTCTTAGCCCGCCAGCTTTTACCATACAAGCTGGTGGAGTCTGAGGTGTTCCAAAAATTTGTAGCTATTGGGACACCGCAGTGGAAGGTACCTGGCCGAAATTTCTTTGCACAAAAGGCAATCCCCAAACTGTACTCGATTGTGCAAAAGGAAGTAATGGCATGTCTGGCACACAGTGTTGGGGCAAGGGTCCATCTGACCACTGATACCTGGTCTGCAAAGCATGGTCAGGGCAGGTATATCACCTACACTGCACATTGGGTAAACCTGTTGACGGCTGCCAAGCATGGAATGCGTGGCTCTGCAGAGGAGTTGGTGACACCGCCACGACTTGCAGGCAGGCCTGCTGCAACCTCCTCTACTCCTCCTACTCCATCCGCTTCCATAACCTCCTCGGCTGAGTCCTCTTCTGCTGCTGCGTCTTTCTCCACATCAACGGCACCTCCCCAGGTACTATTCCACATCCCGGATACGGCAGTGTCATGCCGTCTTGGGGTTGACTTGCCTGATAGCAGAGAGTCACACCGGACCAGCACTCCTGTCCGCCCTGAACGCACAGGTGGATTAGTGGCTGACTCCGCACCAACTGGAGATCGGCAAAGTGGTTTGTGACAATGGAAGAAATTTGTTGGCGGCATTGAATTTGGGCAAGTTGACACATGTGCCATGCATGGCACATGTGTGTAATCTGATCGTACAACGCTTTGTGCATAAGTACCCAGGCTTACAGGACGTCCTGAAGCAGGCCAGGAAGGTGTGTGGCCATTTCAGGCATTCCTACACGGCCATGGCGCACTTTTCAGATATCCAGCGGCGAAACAACATGCTAGTGAGGCGCTTGATTTGTGACAGCCCGACACATTGGAATTCAACACTCCTAATGTTTGACCACCTGCTCCAACAAGAAAAAGCTGTTAACGACTATTTGTATGACCGGGGTGCTAGGACAGCCTCTGTGGAGCTGGAAATTTGTTTGCCACGTTACTGGACGCTCATGCGCAATGCCTGTAGGCTCATGCGTCCTTTTGAGGAGGTTACAAACTGAGTCAGTCACACCGAAGGCACCATCAGCGACATCATACCATTTGTTTTCTTCCTGGAGCGTGCCCTGCGAAGAATGCTGGATCAGGCCGTAGATGAGCGTGAAGAGGAAGAGTTGTGGTCACCATCACCACCAGAAACAGCCTTATCAGCATCGCTTGCTGGACCTGCGGCAATGCTGGAAGAGGATTGTGAGGAAGAGGAGTCAAAGGAGGAATGTGGCTTTGAGGAGGAGGAGGAATACCAACCACAACAGGCATCCCAGGGTGCTCGTTGTCACCTATCTGGTACCCGTGGTGTTGTACGTGGCTGGGAGGAGGAACATACCTTCAGTGAGATCACTGAGGATGAGGAACGGGACATGAGTAGCTCGGCATCCAACCTTGTGCAAATGGGGTCTTTCATGCTGTCGTGCCTGTTGAGGGACCCTCGTATAAAAAGGCTGAAGGAGAACGACCTGTACTGGGTGTCCACGCTACTAGACCCCCGGTATAAGCAGAAAGTGCCTGAAATGTTACCGAATTACCGCAAGTCGGAAAGGATGCAGCAGTTCCAAAATAAATTAAAAAGTATGCTTTACACAGTGTATAAGGGTGCTGTCACAGCACAACGGGAATCTAACAGGGGAAGTGGTGAAAGTAATCCTCCTCCTCCCATGACCACGCCGGCAAGGACAGGACGCTTTATAGACGTGTTGTTGATGGAGGACATGCAGAGCTTTTTAAGTCCTACGCATCGCCACAGCCCTTTGGGGTCCACCCTCAGAGAACGACTCAACCGACAGGTAGCAGACTACCTCGCCTTAACTGCAGATATTGACACTCTGAGGAGCGATGAACCCCTTGACTACTGGGTGTGCAGGCTTGACCTGTGGCCTGAGCTATCCCAATTTGTGATAGAACTGCTGGCCTGCCCCGCTTCAAGTGTCCTGTCAGAAAGGACCTTCAGTGCAGCAGGAGGTATTGTCACTGAGAAGAGAAGTCGCCTAGGTCAAAAAAGTCTAGATTACCTCACCTTTATTAAGATGAATGAGGGATGGATCCTGAAGGGACTGACAGTGGGCGATACATTCGACTAAAAAAGGCCTGATGAGATGAGCTGCCTTGGGCTAAAAATGGTCCACACGTTGCTGTATTTTATCTCTGAATGCCGGATGACTTGCGTGACTTATCCGCCACCAACTAGGGTTCAAGCCGCAATGTTTTAGGGCACTTTCTGCCTGGGAAACAAACATCAATTTTTCTGGCTGCTGCTACAGCAGCGGCTGCAACAATACCTAATTTTTCAGGCATGTGTACATGCCTAATTTTTCTGGCCTCTGGTGCTGCACTGTGGCTTCAAAAACCAAACCAAAAAAAAAGGCACATAACAGGGATTAAACTGATAGGAATAGTACTACTTAACACACCTTATAATAACGCAGAGAGAGGCAATGCAGAGAGAGGAGTCTGAAGAAGAGGAGTCAGAGGAGGAAGGTGGCTTTGAGGAGGTGGAAGACCAAACACAGCAGGCGTCCCAGGGGGCGTGTTGTCACCTTTCGGGGACCCTTGGTGTTGTACGTGGCTGGGTGGAGGAAGAGACCTTCAATGATATCAGTGAGGACAAGGAACGGGACATGGCTAGCTTGGTATCCAACCTTGTGCAAATGGGGAGTTTGCGGTTGTGCAAATGGACTGTTTGCGGTTGTTTGTGGTGCGTTAAACGGAGAGTTTGGTCTGTCACTGTGAAGCGGGCGTAACCCTTACACTACCTGATCGATACAACATCATACCTGATGTTTTAAAGGACGTTATTCCAAACAATTTAGGAATGTTAGATGATTTATGCCCTTTATGGATTAAAACCAGACTCTGCATCAACTATGTAATTTTCCATGGGAGTTTTGCCATGGATCCCCCTCCGGCATGCCACAGTCCAGGTGTTAGTCCCCTTGAAACAACTTTTCCATCACTATTGTGGCCATAAAGAGTCTCTGCGGGTTTTAAAATTCGCCTGCCTATTGAAGTCTATGGCGGTTCGCCCGGTTCGCCCGTTCGCGAACATTTGCGGAAGTTCGCGTTCGCCAACTTAAAATTTTATGTTTGCAACATCACTAGTTAATAACATTATGTAGGTGTTGGCGATGTTGGGGACAGCAGATTAGTGGTGTTTAGAAGTGGTTTTTATGTTAGGGGTTTAAACGTAACTTTTTCTTTCCCCATAGACATCAATGGGGCTGCGTTACAAAGCTTTTGTTTCCACGATCGCAGGTGTTAGGCTTCTTTTTTGCCAGCTCTCCCCATTGATGTCTATGGGGAAGTTGTGCACAAGCACGTCAAAGCAGCGCTTGTATTTCAGTGGGGTATGGAGCTTAACGCCACCATATCGCCCGCACAAGCCTGCTTTTTGTAAACCTGTAATAGCAGTGCTATAGGGAGGTGAAATAACGACGCTTTTGTGGTAGTCGTTAATTTCCCTATAGCGCTGAAAACTCATAATCTAGCTGATTGTTTGTACTCTCTCTTTTATTGACAATTTTACATCTATGCCTAATTGTCCTCATTAGAAGATACAGCTAAGTTAAAATCTAGGCTTCAACATGCCGGAACCCATTACTGTATAAAAGTTCAGTGGGATTGATAAAATACAATTATACTGTTAAGATGTTTTTCTACACATAATGATCCATTATATTACAATCTCAAACTGTTTTAATGTCCGTTTTAAGTATAAGAATTACAAACCCATTCTGTATCTCCAAAAGTCCCCTTGCACTGGATCCCTGGAGGAAATAACTCACTCAGCTTCTTACAACCTTTATCTTCTGGAACTGCTACCTCTTTGTGCCACAGCCATTGACCATACTGCACAATTGATTATGAAAATTGACACCACTTTATACAACATTTTCTCACAACATACCACAAGTGCTTCACCTCAATTCAGCAGCCAAACTCAACCTCTGAAATCTTTTAACAGCACATACAAATCTATTGGGTCTTGCAGATATACAGAATGTCAGTAGTGTCCAGTGAGTATTTCTCTTGTACTTTCATTGTTATTTAACATGCATATTTGCAGTCTGTAATGGTTTAACCATATTGAATATAATATATTGACATTTACTTTATTTATCCAGCAACTTATTTTTAGAGAAAATACATCTTGCTAATGAAAGAGACAAATGTTTTTAACAATTGTTGTTAACTGTTACATACAGTTTACAACTATAATATTTAGATTGTAAGCTCTCTAAGAGATAGGGCTCTGTAATCCATCTGTCCCAGATGTCTTTCCTCTGGTTTCTATTTATTGTAACCCCTGAATTGATGGCATAATACAAATAAGGATAATAATAAATATTGGGTTAGAGTATAAGTGGAGCGCAAAATATTGCTTCAGCAAAAGTGATATTTGCACTCCACTTAGTAATACCAGCGCACGCAAATGTGCGCTGGTATTACAAGTTAGGTGCAATGCGAACTCGAGGTAGCTTTGCGCTCACAAGAGCGTGCTCTCATAGGCTCCAATGGGAGGCTCGTTCTCATGCAGACACGGCATGAGAACTAGCGCAGCGTATATACACATATTAACACATAAATATATATGTATATATTCACAAACATATATATTTACAGGGAACACACGTTCTCATAGGACGCTATGTAAAGGCACTTTAATCCCTCATAACTGCTTTTTTTCAGTTTGTTTTTATAATAAAAAAAGCTTTATTTTGGGGCCAATTGGGGGTTATTTTGAAGATTAACCAGAAATCTGATCTCTGGCTAATTTTCTGAACACTAATTGCAACCGTGAGCTTGCGGTAGCAATAACCAGCCACTTGTAATGGCTGGTTATTTATCACATGCCCATAAACGGGCAAATTTGTAGGCCAGATTACGAGTTGAGCTCAAAATATCGTTTAAGCTAAAGCAATATGTGTGTGGTGATGGGTGATTGAAGTGCGCTAAGTGTAGGGTATCAGACACCTTAACTAAATAACAGATCTTTCAGACTGTTACAATCAAAATTAGGCTAATTTGGGAGAAGAAGTAAGGGCGCTAAAAAAGCTAAAGATACCCCTTAAAAGCTTGAAAACAAAAATTGACCAGAGACTTGGATAGACTATATATAAATTTTATAAGCAATATGTGCCCTCAATTGAGTATACGCTAATGTGCACTGGTATTACGACCCTCAATGCGAACCCGAGGCTACCAACTTTTGATTATACAATATCCCTCTGAGGAAGCGTATGTGAAACGCTGCTTCAGGGGTTTCCTATCTTTTAAACTTGCTCTCCTTTAGTTGTAAAACAAAATTATATTGTATAATCAAAAGTTGGTAGCATATAATGGTAATAATGGAAGTGACTATAGCATAAAATTGTTGGATAATGTGGCTTAACAACATTAAAGGCACGGTAAGTGCCTATAGCACGATAACTAGAAATTGTGGCATAGAAAAGTAAATAAATAGCATAAAGAACAAGTGTATAGATCTGATGCGACTTAGAAGTTAACGCAAATGAAAACAAATACTTTCTTTGCAAACAGTTGAAAGCAAAGATAATTTTATATAATTCCAAAGTGTTATAACAAAGTTGCAACGGACAGAGATAGTTAAAGAATAAGCTGGCAATAGTTCAGCGTAAAACACGCTTTAAGCAATTGTTTAAACAACATTAGTTGTCTTGCTAACAACAATAAATATAAATGGAGTAAATAAGACTAATCTCCTCAAACTATATACGTTTTTAGCAAGTACAAAGCAACCAAAGCATTGAAGTCTAAAGCTGACACAATAATATACTCAATACAGGAATCCAAAGTGAAATACTTTGTAGCTTATAATTATTGAAGCTACAATTGTAGCAGTATACTGAATTAATCAGACGAGCAAAACCAGCTATTTAGCAGTGCCTTCTGTTGTACAAATATTCCACCATATAAGGCTTAAATATAAAGGCTTTAATTTAATAAGCCTATTACTGACTTAATAAAACACTAATAAAGAGTAAGAGACACTATAAGGAACACACATTATAACTACAACAGCAGCTGAAAATAGCAGCATATTTCTCTCTGTCAAATAACTTGACCAATACATCATATCAATTTATGCTAAAATCTAGGAACTCTCTTTTTCAGCTCTCTTTTGAGCACTACATTATAGGTAAGAGCATATAATCACAAGTTACTACAATATTTAAGTAACAGAGTGTGCACAAACATCATACCATAAGCATAATTCAAGTTGAGTTCAACATAAATCACTAGCTATTTCTATAAGCCACATCAGCCACATTATCACTTTTCAGCCACCTCCTAATTCACAATTATATTAGTAATAATAGCGTGATATAGAAACTTTAAACCGATTTATAACGCCTATAGCCAATTTATTGTAATCTCTAATACAAGCCACACATATGGCCATAATCATTTGGGAAATGCAATTCTGTGGTTATTAGACTCTAGATATTATATTTTATAGTTCTATCACTGCAACCAATTTAAAGAATCACACCATAACACGTCAACTTAAAGGGGAAGTGTTTTTAATAAAAAATGTTTGGACAGCAATATACTACAAATAAAAAGCTGTCTATTTTAATCAACAAGAATAAAAGTTACTTTTTATAACTTATTTGATTCTTTTGATACTTGAGATAACTTTATTTCAGTGTATAAAAGCATACCCTTTCCTGACATAGCTCACATACTTGTGACGTATGTCATCTCAGTAGTAATTTGTATCCTATGCTTAAGCACTGCTCCTATAGGTTACCTACTTATATTGGCATTCAAGTTTTACAAGGTATCTCATGAGAAAATAAGTCCCTAAATAAAGGAATTATAACTACAAACTTTCAGTTTGCTCCTAATCCCTCGGTATTACGAGTTTGCCTGTCCAGCCTATACTGTCAAGATTCCCACCATAAACTGAAAGTCAGTAGTTATGGGTTTTACGCTACAAAGCTGTAACATAAAACTCATAACTAAAGTGCTAAAAAGTACACTAACACCCCTAAACTACCTATTAACCCCTAAATGGAGGCCCTCCCGCATCGCAAACACTAAAATAAAATTATTAACCCCTAATCTGCCACTCCGGACATCGCCGCCACTATAGTAAACATATTAACCCCTAAACCGCTGCACTCCCGCATTGTAAAAACTAGTTAAATATTATTAACCCCTAATCTGCTGTCCCTAACATCCTTGCAACCTACATTACTGTTATTAACCCCTAATCTGCTGCCCCCAAAATCACTGCCACTATACTAAAGTTATTAACCCCTAAACCTAACCCTAAGTCTAACACTAACACCCACTAACTTTAACATAATTAAAATAAAGACAAGAGACGACAGAAGCGCCACATGGCCCAATATTGTTTGGTCCAAAAACAAATTGATATGTGTACAGGGAGTGAACTCACATTTGTAGAAGCACCTCAATTAGTGCTATGGAGACAGTCTGGGATCTCTTACAGTCACCCAGGGGACCAACTTCCGGTATTGATATGGTGTCTGTATCAAAACGACATAAAGAAACACAGGTGCCTATATGGCCTAGTATTGTCTTAACACAGGTGAATCAATGTGGTAGAGGGGAATGGTACTCACAATAGTTGTAGCATCTCCTTTGATGCTATAGAGGCAGGATGGGATCAATATAGTCACCCACCAGACTTAAACAGAGGCCCACTGGACACAGATGGAAGTTCGGAACCACCAATGGTCAGGATAGACCCAGAAAAAAATCCCCTCTCAGCCAGAGAGATAAATGGCAAAAAAGATGGTAGCAAGTGTTCAGGATATAAAATGTTTTTATTAAAGTAATAAAAACAAGGCAACGCGTTTCTCAGCTCTAAGCTGTTTCATCAGGCTTCCTATAAAACCATTTTATATCCTGAACACTTGCTAACATCTTTTTTGCCATTTATCTCTCTGGCTGAGAGGGGATTTTTTCTGGGTCTATCCTGACCATTGGTGGTTCCGGACTTCCATCTGTGTCCAGTGGGCCTCTGTTTAAGTCTGGTGGGTGACTATATTGATCCCATCCTGCCTCTATAGCATCAAAGGAGATGCTACAACTATTGTGAGTACCATTCCCCTCTACCACATTGCTTCACCTGTGTTAAGACAATACTAGGCCATATAGGCACCTGTGTTTCTTTATGTCGTTTTGATACAGACACCATATCAATACCGGAAGTTGGTCCCCTGGGTGACTGTAAGAGATCCCAGACTGTCTCCATAGCACTAATTGAGGTGCTTCTACAAATGTGAGTTCACTCCCTATACACATATCAATTTGTTTTTGGACCAAACAATATTGGGCTATGTGGCGCTTCTGACCTCTCTTGTCTTTGTAGATTGCTGCTTTGGATCCCGGCCTGGATCTCCACAGATAGCTGCCTCGATCTTCACCTCAGTGACTCTTTATTATTATTTTCAGAGACTATTATATTATATTATTACACTTTATCTATATATTTTAGTGCTTTGAACTAATAACATTATTATTATAACTTCATTCTACAAACCATTGTGAGGTATTGTTCACTGAGGTCTAGTTACCTGCTTATTATTGTACATTTCCTATCCCTGTCTTTCTCTTATGAGGTTGATATATATCTATCTTGCTGCCATAATTGTTATATAAGACTGATAGTTCTTGCATCATTATCCCCTCTTTCTCTTATGAGGTTGTGATATATATCTTTCTTGCCTGCCATAATTGTTATATAAGACTGCATAACTCTTTCACCAATATACTCATTAGGATTTTAGATTATCCCCCATTAGGGCACCCCCTCCTCTGTTGTTTATAATTAAAATAAATCTAAATTAAAATTACAATTAATACCTAAATAATTCATATTTAAAACTAAATACTTACCTATAAAATAAACCCTAAGCTAGCTACAATATAACTAATAGTTACATTGTAGCTAGCTTAGGTTTTATTTTTATTTCACAGGTAAGTTTGTATTTATTGTAACTAGGTAGAATAGTTAGTAAATAGTTATTAACTATTTACTAGCTACCTAGTTAAAATAAATACAAATTTACCTGTAAAATAAAGCCTAACCTGAGTTACACTAACACATAACCTTACACTACAATTAAATACATTACATTAATTAAATACAATTAACTAAATTACAAAAATAAACAAACACTAAATTACACAAAATAAAAAAGAAATTATCAAATATTTAAACTAATTACACCTAATCTAATATCAAAATAAAAAGCCCCCCCAAAATAAAAAAAAACCCTAGCCTAAACTAAACTACCAATAGCCCTTAAAAGGGCCTTTTGCGGGGCATTGCCCCAAAGAAATAAGCTCTTTTACCTGTAAAAAAAAATACAAACACCCCCCCAACAGTAAAACCCACCACCTACACAACCAAACCCCCCAAATAAAAACCTATCTAAAAAACCTAAGCTCCCCATTGCCCTGAAAAGGCATTTGTATGGGCATTGCCCTTAAAAGGGCATTTAGCTCTTTTTCAGCCCAAACCCTAAGCTAAAAATAAAACCCACCCAATAAACCCTTTAAAAAAACCTAACACTAACCCCCGAAGATCCACTTACAGTTTTTGAAGACCCGACATCCATCCTCAATGAAGCGGCAGAAGTCCTCAGCGAAGCCGGCAGAAGTCTTCATCCAAGCGGGCTGAAGTCTTCATCCAAGCCAGCAGAAGTCTTCATCCAGATGGCATCTTCTATCTTCATCCATCCAGCGCGGAGCAGCTGCATCATCAAGTCATCCCGTGCGGGGCATCCTCTTCAATTGATGGCTCTTCCAGAATGAATGTTCCTTTAAGGGATGTCATCCAAGATGGCATCCCTTGAATTCCGATTGGCTGATAGAATTCTATCAGCCAATCAGAATTAAAGGTGAAAAAAATCCTATTGGCTGATGCAATCAGCCAATAGGATTGAGCTTGCATTCTATTGGCTGTTCCAATCAGCCAATAAAATGCAAGCTCAATCCTATTGGCTGATCGGATCAGCCAATAGGATTGAAGCTCAATCCTATTGGCTGATTGCATCAGCCAATAGGATTTTTTCACCTTTAATTCCGATTGGATGATAGAATTCTATCAGCCAATCGCAATTCAAGGGACGCTATCTTGGATGACGTCCCTTAAAGGATCCTTCATTCTGGAAGAGCCGCTGGTTGAAGAGGATGCTCCACGCCGGATGTCTTGAAGATGGAGCCGCTCCGCGCCAGATGGATGCAGACAGAAGATGCCGTCTGGATGAAGACTTCTGCCGGCTTGGATGAAGACTTCTGCCGGCTTCGCTAAGGACTTCTGCCGCTTTGTTGAGGATGGATGTCCGGTCTTAATAAACTGTAAGTGAATCTTTGGGGGTGTCAGGGTGCCAGTTATCAGACTGAGACGAGAAGTGCAAAAATAATCACACCTTTATTAATAAAAAAAAATAATAAAAAGTCCACAAGTCAAATAACAAGCCAGGAGTCAAAACCAGAGCTGGTAGTCAGATGAGCCGAGTCAGGAGCCAAAGCAAATAGTCAGATGAACCGGAATCAGGAACAAGGAAAACAGCAGAGTCAGGAACAAGCCAGGGATCAGGAACCACAAAGGACGTCAGACAGCCAGGTAATACACAGGAACTCTCACAAACAGGTCTGAGACAACGCAAAGGCAAACATACTGAACAGAGGCCCTTTAAATAATAAGTGATGACATCACAATTCTGAGATTGCATCCTGTCTCACACAGATGCTGCACACCAGTCTGGCCATAAAAGGAAGTGCAGGAAATGAGCAGCATCCCCCACAATGCACCATAGTCAGCAAGAGAGGTGAGTAAAATGGCTGCCAGCAGCACATGGCAAACAAAACAGGGGAAAAAACCCTGACAGGGGGTTAGTGTTAGGTTTTTTTAAGTATTTATTGGGTGGGTTTTAATTTTAGATTAGGGGTTTGGGCTGAAAAAGAGAAAAATGCCATTTTAAGGGCAATGCCCATCCAAATGCCCTTTTCAGGGTAATGAGGAGCTTAGGTTTTTTTAGATAGGTTTTTATTTGGGGGTTGGTTGTGTGGCTGGTCGGTTTTACTGTTGGGGGTTGTTTGTATTTTTTTTACAGGTAAAAGAGCTGATTTCTTTGGGGCAATGCCCTGCAAAAGGCCCTTTTAAGGGCCATTGGCAGTTTAGTTTAGGTTAGGGTTTTTGTTTATTGGGGGGGGGGGGCTTTTTATTTTCATAGGGCTATTAGATTAGGTGTAATTAGTTTAAATATTTGATAATTTCTTTTTTATTTTGTGTAATTTAGTGTTTGTTTTTTTTGTAATTTAGTTAATTGTATTTAATTAAAATTAATGTAATTTATTTAATTGTAGTGTAAGGTTAAGTGTTAGTGTAAGAAAGGTTAGGTTTTATTTTACAGCTAAATTTGTATTAATTTTAACTAAGTAACTAGTAAATTGTTAATAAATATTTACTAACTAGTCTACCTAGTTAAAATAAATACAAACTTAGCTGTGAAATAAAAATAAAAACTAAGCTAGCTACAATGTAACTATTAGTTATATTGTAGCTAGCTTAGGGTTTATTTTACAGGTAAGTATTTAGTTTTAAATAGGAATTATTTAGTTAATGATAGTAATTTTTATTTAGATTTATTTTAATTACATTAAAGTTAGGGGTGTTAGGGTTAGACTTAGGGTTAGGTTTTATGGGTTTATAACTTTAGTATAGTGGCAGCGACATTGGGAGTATAGGTAGGTGGCGGCGATGTCGGGGGCGGCAGATTAGGGGTTAATAAGTGTAATGTAGGTGTCGGCGATGTCGGGGGCAGCAGATTGGGGGTGTTTAGACTCAGGGGTTTATGTTAGGGTGTTTTCTTTGCCCATAGGAATCAATGGGGCTGCGTTACGGAGGTTTACGCTCCTTTATTGCAGGTGTTAGTCTTTTTTTTAGCCGGCTCTCCCCATTGATGTCTATGGGGAAATCATACTTGAGCACATAAAACCAGCTCAAAGCAGTGCTGGTATTGGAGTGCGGTATGGATCTCAGTTTTGCTCAACGCTGCAATATTGCCTGCTAACGCCGGGTTTATGAAAACCTGTAATAGCAGCGCTTTAGGGAGGTGAGCGGTGGAAATAACTTGCAAGTTAGTACCGAGCCGCTCATAACGCAAAACTTGTAATCTAGCCGAAAATTAATATCCAGAATTTTAAATTGATATGAAACAGGCAGAGCAGACCATTTAAAAAAAGTTTCCAATTTACATCTATTATCAAATTTGCTTAATTCCCATGATATTCTTTCTTGAAGAGATACCTAGGTAGACATCTGGAGCACTACATGGAAGAAAATAGTGCTGCCATGTAGTGCTCTTGCAAATGGACACCATTCTTGCAAAACTGCTGCCATATAGTGCTCCAGAAATAAGCAGGCTCCTAAGCATTCCTCCCTGCTTTTCAACAAACGATACCAAGAGAATGAAAAAAAATTTATAATACAGGTAAATTAGAAATTTGTTTTAACAAACCAGCCCTTAGGGGTATATTTATTAAGCAGCATATGCTGCTGTTTCCGTGCGAGCCTTTGGGCTCGCCAGAAACATAAATTAAGAAGCAGCGGTCGTAAGACCACTGCTCCTTTACTCATCCGCCACCTCTGAGTTGGCGGACTGCAATCATCCCGATCCGATAAGATCAGGATGATTGACACCCTGGCCGCAAATGTGCAGTGGGCGGCATTGCACAAGCATTTACCTAGAAATGCTTGTGCAATGTTAAATGCCATCAGCGTATGCTGTCAGCATTTATAGATGTCGGGGGGACACGATAAATCTACCCCTTAACTAGTTAACCTACTTTTTTTTTTCTTTCATAAAAGAGGTTAATGGTTGGTCTTATATATATGCTCATTAGACATGTGCAGCCGCAAAAAAATCGGTTCGGATTGATTCTGACCGATTCGAATTTCGGTTCGAATCTATTCAAATTCGGAAGAAATCGAATGAATTTGTTTCAGATTCATTCGGATTCTTTCGGATTCATGTGAAATTCGGTTCGGCTCGATTCGGTTTGAATCGATTCGGATTTTTCGGAATTTCGGCACTGTTAAGTGGGATGTGCTGTGTATTACACTAGTATACTGTACAATACTAGTGTAATACATGGCCATCCGAATCCATCCGAATCCATCCAAATCCATCCGAATAAATTCAAATCGATTCAGATTTATTTGGTAGATTCGGCACTGCCGCAATTCGGAAATTCGAATCGATCCGAATTCCGAATTTGGCAAAATTCGTCCGAATTTCGATTCGGACCGAACCGAATCGCACATGTCTAATGCTCATATGCACTAAAGTATTAAGGGGACAATCTACTTGAAAATTCTAATTGTTGTTTAAAAAGATAGATAATCCCTTTATTACCCATTCCCCAGTTTTGCATAACTAACACTCGGCTAGATTACGAATTTTGCGTTATGAGTGAAAAAGCCTCATAACGCTGCTTTTTCACTACTGCTGCTATTACAAGTCTTGTAGGTATAGCTGTACTGCACACTTTTTTGGCCATCATGCAACGTATGTACCGCACTTTTTAAAAAGTCCTTTTTCAATGGGACTCCCATAGCGCTGGTATTACGAGTTTACCTGTCCGGCGAAGAAGTGAGCGGTACAGCCTTTAACTACAAGATCCGTACCGTAAACTGAAAGTCAGTAGTTATAGGTTTTACGTTACAAAGCTGTACCATAAAACTCATAACTAAAGTGTCACAAAGTACACTAACACCCATAAACTACCTATTAACACCTAAACCGAGGCCCTGCCACATGGCAAACACTAAAATAAACGTATTAACCCCTAATCTGCCACTCCGGACATCGCCGCGACTATAATAAACATATTAACCCCTAAACTGCCGCACTTCAGCATTGTAAACTCTAGTTAAATATTATTAACCCCTAATCTGCTGCCCCCAATGTCGTCGCCACCTTCATACACTTATTAACCCCTAATCTGCTGTCCCTAACATCGCTGCAACCTACATTACTGTTATTAACCCCTAATCAGCTGCCCCCAAAATCGCCACCACCTAATTACACTTATTAACCCCTAATCTGCTGCCCCCAATGTCGCCACAACCTACATTACTGTTATTAACCCCTAATCTGCCGCCCCCAAGGTCGCCGCAACCACTATACTAAAGTTATTAACCCCTAAACCTCTGGCCTCCCCATCACTAACACTAAATAAATGCCTAAACCTAACCCTAAGTCTAACCCTAACCCTAACACCCCTAACTTTAATATAATTAAAATAAATCTAAATACAAATTACTATTATTACCTAAATAATACCTATTTAAGATTAAATACTTACCTGTAAAATAAACTCTAAACTAGCTGCAATATAACTAATAGTTACATTGTAGCTATCTTACGGCTAGATTACGAGTTGTGTGTTAGGGTAAAAAAGCAGCATTAAGAGGTCCTAACGCTGCTTTTTTACGCCCGCTGGTCTTGCAGGTATAGGTGTACTGCACATTTCTTCGGCCTTACCGCAAAACAACTTACGTAAACTTCGTAAAGTCTTTTTTCTATGGGACTTCCATAGCGCTGGTATTACGAGTCTGTCCTGGGAGGCCAAAAAGTGAGCGGTACACCCTACCCTGTCAAGAGTCCTAACGCATTTAAAAGTCAGTAGTTATGAGTTTTATGGTACAAAGCTGTAGCATAAAACTCATAACTAAAGTGCTAAAAAGTACACTAACACCCATAAACTACCTATTAACCCCTAAACCAAGGCCGTCCCGCATCGCAAACACTATAATAAAAATTTTAACCCCTAATCTGCCGCTCCGGACACTGCCGCCACCCACATTATATTTATGAACCCCTAATCTGCTGCCCCCAACATCGCTGACACCTACATACTATTTATTAACCCCTACTCTGCCGCCCCCAATGTCGCCACAACCTACCTACATTTATTAACCCCTATTCTGCCGCCCCCAATGTCGCTGCCACTATATTAAAGTTATTAACCCCTAAATCTAAATCTAACCCTAACACCCCCTAACTTAAATATAATTACAATAAATCTAATTAAATATTACTATCATTAACTAAATTATTCCTATTTAAAACTAAATACTTACCTATAAAATAAACCCTAAGCTAGCTACAATATAAATAATAGTTACATTGTATCTAGCTAAGGGTTTATTTTTATTTTACAGGCAAGTTTGTATTTATTTTAACTAGGTAGAATAGTTATTAAATAGTTATTAACTATTTAATAACTACCTAGCTAAAATAAATACAAATTTACCTGTAAAATAAAACCTAACCTAAGTTACACTAACACTTAACACTACACTATAAATAAATAAATTAACTAAATTAAATACAATTACCTAAATTAAATTAGCTAAAGAACAAAAAAAAACACTAAATTACAGAAAATAATAAACAAATTACAAATATTTAAACTAATTATAAATAATCTAATAGCCCTATTAAAATAAAAAAGCTCCCCCAAAATAAAAAAAAACCCTAGCATAAACTAAACTACCAATAGCCCTTAAAAGGGCCTTTTGCGGGGCATTGCCCCAAAGTAATCAGCTCTTTTACCTGTAAAAAAAATACAAACAACCCCCCCAACAGTAAAACCCACCACCCACACAACCAACCCCCCAAATAAAAGACTATCTAAAAAAACCTAAGCTCCCCATTGCCCTGAAAAGGGCATTTGGATAGGCATTACCCTTAAAAGGGCAGTTAGCTCTTTTGCAGGCCCAAAGTCCCTAACTTAGAAATAAAACCCACCCAATACACCCTTAAAAAAACCTAACACTAACCCCCTGAAGATCGACATACCAGGAGACGTCTTCATCCAAGCCAGGCCGAAGTCCTCAACGAAGCCGGGAGAAGTCTTCATCCCAGCCGTGCGAAGTGGTCCTCCAGACGGGCAGAAGTCTTTATCCAGACGGCATCTTCTATCTTCATCCATCCGGCGCAGAGCGGGTCCATCTTCAAGACATCCGACGTGGAGCATCATCTTCATCCGACGACTAAAGCTGAATGAAGGTACCTTTAAGTGACGTCATCCAAGATGGCGTCCCTTAGATTCCGATTGGCTGATAGAATTCTATCAGCTAATCAGAATTAAGGTAGAAAAAATCCTATTGGCTGATGCAATCAGCCGATAGGATTGAACTTCAATCCTATTGGCTGATCCAATCAGCCAATAGGATTGAGCTTGCATTCTATTGGCTGTTCCAATCAGCCAATAGAATGCGAGCTCAATCCTATTGGATCAGCCAATAGGATTGAACTTCAATCCTATTGGCTGATTGCATCCTATTGGCTGATTCTATCAGCCAATCGGAATCTAAGGGACGCCATCTTGGATGACATCACTTAAAGGGACAGTAAACATCAAACATAATGTTATATAATTCTGCACATAATACAGAATTATATAACATTATATTAGCCAAACTTTGTAAAACCTAATATTCCCTTTTAATTTTTTAAAAAAACGGCTGTTTTACAGACCCGCTCTCTGTGATCTTCTGAGCGGGTCTGTTTGTTTTATACAGCGCATCGGGCCAGCTGTATAGTCACAGCCCGACCGTGCCATTATACACAGTGCAGCTCGCTCCTGCTGTCAGACAGAGCAGGAGCAAGCTGCACTGTGTATAATGGTGCGGTCGGGCTGGGCTGTGACTATACAGCTGGCCCGATGCGCTGTGTAAAACATAGTTTTAAATAGGAATTATTTAGTTAATGATAGTAATATTTATTTAGATTTATTGTAATTATATTTAAGTTAGGGTATGTTAGGGTTAGGGTTAGACTTATGTTTAGGGGTTAATAACTTTAATATAGTGGCGACAACGTTGGGGGCGGCAGATTAGAGGTTAATAAATGTATGTAGGTTGCGGCGACATTGGGGGTGGCAGATTAGGGGTTCATAAATATAATGTAGGTGACAGCGGTGTCCAGAGCGGAAGATAAGGGGTTAATAATTATAATGTAGGTGTTGGCAATGTCAGGGGCAGCAGATTAGGGTTAATAAGGTGTTAGGGGTGTTTAGACTCGGTGTTCATTTTAGGGTAACTTTTATTTCCCCATAGGAATAAATGGGGCTGCGTTAAGGAGTTTTACGCTGCTTTTTTGCAGGTGTTAGACTTTTTCTCAGCCGGCTCTCCCTGTTGATGTCTATGGGGAAATCGTGCACGAGCATGTACGACCAGCTCACCGCTGACTTAAGCAGTGCTGGTATTGGAGTGCGGTAATGAGCAAAATTTTGCTCAACGCTCACTTCTTGTCTTTTAACGCTGGGTTTCTGAAAACTATAATACCAGCACTGCATGTAAGTGAGCGGTGAGACAAACCTGCTCGTTAGCACCGCATAGCTTCTAACGCAAAACTCGTAATCTGGGCCTTAGGTTTTATTTTTATTTCACAGGCAAGTTTGAATTTATTTTATCAAGGTAGACTAGTTAGTAAATAGTTATTAACTATTTACTAGCTACCTAGTTAAAATAAATACAAAGTTACCTGTAAAAAAAACCAAATACATTCAATCAGCCAATAGAATGCGTGCTCAATCCTATTGGCTGATTGGATCAGCCAATAGGAATGAAGTTCCATCCTATTGGCTGATTGCATCAGCCAATAGGATTTTTTCTACCTTGAATTGAAGGGACACCATCTTGGATGACATCACTTAAAGGAACCTTCATTCTTCAGTCACCGTCGAAAGAAGAGGATGCTCCGCGTCGGATGTCTTGAAGATGGACCCGCTCCACGCCGGATGGATGAAGATAGAAGATGCCACCTGGGTGAAGACTTCTGCCTGTCTGGAGGACCACTTCGAACGGCTTGGATGAAGACTTCTCCCGGCTTCGTTGAGGACTTCGGCCAGGCTTGGATGAAGACGTCTCCCGGTAAGTCGATCTTCAGGGGGTTAATGTTAGGTTTTTTAAGGGTGCATTGGGTGGGTTTTATTTTTAGGTTAGGGACTTTGGGCCTGCAAAAGAGCTAACTGCCCATTTAAGGGAAATGCCCATCCAAATGCCCTTTTCAGGGCAATGGGGAGCTTAGGTTATTTTTTAGATAGTATTTTATTTGGGGGGTTGGTTGTGTGGGTGGTGGGTTTTACTGTTGGGGGGGTTGTTTGTATTTTTCTACAGGTAAAAGAGCTGATCACTTTGGGGCAATGCCCCGCAAAAGGCCCTTTTAAGGGCTATTGGTAGTTTAGGCTAGGGTTTTTTTTCATTTTAATAGGGCTGCCCCCGACATCGCCAACACCTAATCTATCCCATCTATCTTCATACTTCTGACGTGGAGCGGCTCCATCTTCAAGACATCCTGCGCGGAGCATCCTATTCTTTTGATGTGTCTTGAAGAATGAAGTTTCCCTTTAAATGACATCATCCAAGATGGCGTCCCTTTAATCAGCCAATCGGAATTAAAGGTTAAAAAATCCTATTGGATTGCATCAGACAATAGGATTTTTTCACCTTTAATTCCAATTGGCTGATAGAATTCTATCAGCCAATCGGAATTGAAGGGACGCCATCTTGGATGATGTCACTTAAAGGAACCTTCATTCTTCGTTAGACGTCAAGAAAAGAGGATGCTCCGCGCCGGATGTCTTGAAGATGGACCCGCTCCGCGCCGGATGGATGAAGATAGAAGATGTCGTCTGGATGAAGACTTCTGCCCGGTTGGATGAAGACTTCTGCCACTTCGTTGAGGACTTCTTGCCGCTTGGATGAAGACTTCTCCTGGCTGGATGAGGATAGGTGTCCGGTCTTTAAAAACTGTGAGTGGATCTTCAGGGGTTAGTGTTAGTTTTTTTTAAGAGTTTATTGGGTGGGTTTTCTTTTAGATTAGGGACTTTTGGTTACATAAAAGAGCTAAACACCCTTTTAAGGGCAATGCCCATCCAAATGCCCTTTTCAGGTCAATGGGGAACTTAGTTTTTTTAGGTAGGCTTTTTTTTTGGGGGGGTTGGTTGTGTGGGTGGTGGGTTTTACTGTTGCGGGGGTTGTTTGTATTTTTTTTTTTACAGTTAAAAGAGCTGATTTCTTTGGGTCAATGCCCCGCAAAAGGCCCTTTTAAAGGCCATTGGTAGTTTAGTGTAGGCTAAAGCTGACTAAAGCTGAATGAAGGTACCTTTAAGTGACAGCAATAGAATGTGAGCTCAATCCTATTGGCTGATTGGATCAGCCAATAGGATTTTTTCTACCTTAATTTCGATTGGCTGATAGAATTCTATCAGCCAATCGGAATCTAAGGGACGTCATCTTGGATGACGTCACTTAAAGGTACCTTCATTCAGCTTTAGTCGTCGGATGAAGAGGATGCTCCACGTTGGATGTCTTGAAGATGGACCCGCTCCGCGCCGGATGAATGAAGATAGAAGATGCCATCTGGATGAAGACTTCTGCCCGTCTGGAGGACCACTTCGCCCGGCTTGGATGAAGACTTCTCCCGGCTTCGTTGAGGACTTCGGCCCAGCTTGGATGAAGACTTCTCCCGGTAAGTCGATCTTCAGGGGGTTAGTGTTAGGTTTTTTAAGGGTGTATTGGGTGGGTTTTATTTTTAGGTTAGGGACTTTGGGCCTGCAAAAGAGCTAACTGCCCTTTTAAGGGCAATGCCCATCCAAATGCCCTTTTCAGGGCAATGCGGATCTTAGGTTTTTTAGATAGTATTTTATTTGGGGGGTTGGTTGTGTGGTGGGTTTTACTGTTGGGGGGTTGTTTGTATTTTTTTTTACTGGTAAAAGAGCTTATTACTTTGGGGCAATGCCCCACAAAAGGCCCTTTTAAGGGCTATTGGTAGTTTAGTTTAGGTTAGGTTTTTATTTTATTTTAATAGGGCTATTAGATTAGGTGTAATTAGTTTAAATATCTGTAATTTGTTTATAATTTTCTGTAATTTAGTGGTTTTTTTTGTACTATAGCTAATTTAATTTAATTTAGGTAATTGTATTTAATTTAGTTAATTTATTTAATTATAGTGTAGTGTTAGGTGTTATTGTAACTTAGGTTAGGTTTTATTTTACATGTACTTTTGTATTTATTTTAGCTAGTTAGTTATTAAATAGTTAATAACTATTTAATAACTATTCTACCTAGTTAAAATAAATACAAACTTGCCTGTAAAATAAAAATAAACCCTAACGCCTAGATTTAGAGTTCTGCGGCCAAAGGGGTGCGTTAGCTACGCATGCTTTTTTCTGGCCGCACCTTTTAAATACCGCTGGTATTTAGAGTTCACAGAATGGCTGCGTTAGGCTCCAAAAAAGGAGCGTATAGCATATTTACCGCAACTTCAACTCTCGATACCAGTGGTGCTTACGGACGCGGCCAGCTTCAAAAACGTGCTCGTGCACGATTCCCCCATAGAAAACAATGGGGCTGTTTGAGTTGAAAAAAAACCTAACACCTGCAAAAAAGCCGCGTTCAGCTCCTAACGCAGCCACATTGTTTTCTATGTGGAAACACTTCCTACGTCTGCACCTAACACTCTAACATGTACCCCGAGTCTAAACACCCCTAACCTTACACTTATTAACCCCTAATCTGCCGCCCCCACTATCGCTGACCCCTGCATATTATTTTTAACCCCTAATCTGCCGCTCCGTACACCCCCGCCACCTACATTATCCCTATGTACCCCTAATCTGCTGCCCTAACATCGCCGACCCCTATATTATATTTATTAACCCCTAATCTGCCGCCCCCAACGTCGCCTCTACCTAACTACACTTATTAACCCCTAATCTGCCGACCGGACCTGAGCGCTACTATAATAAATGTATTAACCCCTAATCCGCCTCACTCCCGCCTCAATAACCCTATAATAAATAGTATTAACCCCTAATCTGCCCTCACTAACATTGCCGACACCTAACTTCAAGTATTAACCCCTAATCTGCCGACAGGAGCTCACCGCTACTCTAATAAATTTATTAACCCCTAAAGCTAAGTTTAACTTTAACCCTAACACCCCCCTAAATTAAATATAATTTAAATCTAATGAAATAAATTAACTCTTATTAAATAAATTATTGCTATTTAAAGCTAAATACTTACCTGTAAAATAAACCCTAATATAGCTACAATATAAATTATAATTATATTATAGCTATTTTAGGATTTATATTTATTTTACAGGTAACTTTGTATTTATTTTAACCAGGTACAATAGCTATTAAATAGTTAAGAACTATTTAATAGCTAAAATAGTTAAAATAATTACAAAATTACCTGTAAAATAAATCCTAACCTAAGATACAATTAAACCTAACACTACACTATCAATAAATAAATTAAATAAAATACCTACAATTACCTACAATTAAACCTAACACTACACTATCAATACATTAATTAAATACAATACCTACAAATAACTACAATTAAATAAACTAACTAAAGTACAAAAAATAATAAAGAACTAAGTTACAAAAAATAAAAAAATATTTACAAACATTAGAAAAATATTACAACAATTTTAAACTAATTACACCTACTCTAAGCCCCCTAATAAAATAACAAAGCCCCCCAAAATAAAAAAATGCCCTACCCTATTCTAAATTAAAAAAGTTCAAAGCTCTTTTACCTTACCAGCCCTGAACAGGGCCCTTTGCGGGGCATGCCCCAAGAAATTCAGCTCTTTTGCCTGTAAAAAAACACATACAATACCCCCCCCCCCAACATTACAACCCACCACCCACATACCCCTAATCTAACCCAAACCCCCCTTAAATAAACCTAACACTAAGCCCCTGAAGATCTTCCTACCTTATCTTCACCTCACCGGGTATCACCGATCGGTCCTGGCTCCAAAATCTTCATCCAACCCAAGCGGGGGCTGGGGATCCATAATCCTGCGGCTGAAGAGGTCCAGAAGAGGCTCCAAAGTCTTCATCCTATCCGGGAAGAAGAGGCGATCCAGACCGGCAACCATCTTGATCCAAGCGGCATCTTCTATCTTCATCCGATGAGGAACGGCTCCATCGTGAAGACCTCCAGCGCGGATCAATCTTCTTCCGACGACGTCCAACTGAAGAATGACGGTTCCTTTAAGGGACGTCATCCAAGATGACGTCCCTCGAATTCCAATTGGCTGATAGGATTCTATCAGCCAATCGGAATTAAGGTAGGAAAATTCTGATTGGCTGATGGAATCAGCCAATCAGAATCAAGTTCAATCCGATTGGCTGATCCGATCAGCCAATCAGCTTGAGCTTGCATTCTATTGGTTATTTGAGCTTGCATTCTATTGGTTATTTGTAGGTATTGTATTTAATTAATGTATTGATAGTGTAGTGTTAGGTTTAATTGTAGGTAATTGTAGGTATTTTATTTAATTTATTTATTGATAGTGTAGTGTTAGGTTTAATTGTAACTTAGGTTAGGATTTATTTTACAGGTAATTTTGTAAATATTTTAACTATTTTAGCTATTAAATAGTTCTTAACTATTTAATAGCTATTGTACCTGGTTAAAATAAATACAAAGTTACCTGTAAAATAAATATAAATCCTAAAATAGCTATAATATAATTATAATTTATATTGTAGCTATATTAGGGTTTATTTTACAGTTAAGTATTTAGCTTTAAATAGGAATAATTTATTTAATAAGAGTTAATTTATTTCGTTAGATTTAAATTATATTTAATTTAGGGGGGTGTTAGGGTTAGGGTTAGACTTAGCTTTAGGGGTTAATCCATTTATTACAGTAGCGGCGAGATTCGGTCGGCAGATTAGGGGTTAATAATTGAAGTTAGGTGTCGGCGATGTTAGGGAGGGCAGATTAGGGGTTAATACTATTTATTATAGGGTTATTGAGGCGGGAGTGAGGCGGATTAGGGGTTAATAACTTTATTATAGTAGCGGTGCGGTCCGCTCGGCAGATTAGGGGTTAATAAGTGTAGGCAGGTGGAGGCGACGTTGAGGGGGGCAGATTAGGGGTTAATAAATATAATATAGGGGTCGGCGGTGTTAGGGGCAGCAGATTAGGGGTACATAAGGATAACGTAGGTAGCGGCACTTTGCGGTTGGCAGATTAGGGGTTAATTATTGTAGGTAGCTGGCAGCGACGTTGTGGGGGGCAGGTTAGGGGTTAATAAATATAATATAGGGGTCGACGGTGTTAGGGGCAGCACATTAGGGGTACATAAGGATAACGTAGTTGGCGGTCGGCAGATTAGGGGTTACAAATTTTTATAGAGTGGCGGCGATGTGGGGGAGCCTCGGTTTAGGGGTACATAGGTAGTTTATGGGTGTTAGTGTACTTTAGAGCACAGTAGTTAAGAGGTTTATAAACCGGCATTAGCCCAGAAAGCTCTTAACTACTGACTTTTTTCAGCGGCTGGAGTTTTGTCGTTAGATTTCTAACGCTCACTTCAGCCACGACTCTAAATACCGGCGTTAGAAAGATCCCATTGAAAAGATAGGATACGCAATTGACGTAAGGGGATCTGCGGTATGGAAAAGTCGTGGCTGCAAAGTGAGCGTTAGACCCTTTCCTGACTGAGTCCAAATACCGGCGGTAGCCTAAAACCAGCGTTAGGAGCCTCTAACGCTGGTTTTCACGGCTACCACCCAACTCTAAATCTAGGCCTAAGAAAGCTGCAATGTAACTATTAGTTATATTGTAGCTAGCTTAGGGTTTATTTCATAGGTAAGTATTTAGTTTTAAATAGGAATTACTTAGTTAATGATAGAAATATTTATTTAGATTTATTTAAATTATATTTAAGTTAGTGGGTGTAAGGTATAGGGTTAGACTTAGATTTAGGGGTTAATAAATTTAATATAGTGGTGGCGACGTTGAGGGGCGGCAGATTAGGGGTTCATAAATGTAGGTAGGTGGTGACGATGTTAGGCAGAGCAGTTTAGGGGTTAATAATATTTAACTAATGTTTGCGAGGTGGGAGTGCGGCGGTTTAGGGGTTAATGTGTTTATTATAGTGGCGGCGACGTTGGGGACGGCAGATTAGGGGTTAAAAATTGTAGGTAGGTTGCGGCAACATTGGGGGTGGCATATTAGGGGTTAATAAATATAATGTAGGTGTTGGCGATGTTGGGGGCAGCAGATTAGTGGTTCATAAATATTAGGGGTTAATAATTGTATTATAGTATTTGCGATGCGGGAGGGCCTCGGTTTAGGGGTTAATAGGTAGTTTATGGGTGTTAGTGTACTTTTTAGCACTTTAGTTATGAGTTTTATGTTACGGCGTTGTACCATAAAACTCATAACTACTGACTTTTAAATGTGTTAGGGATCTTGACAGGGTAGGGTGTACCGCTCACTTTTTGGCCTCCCAGACCAGACTCGTAATACCGGCGCTATTGAAGTCCCATAGAAAAAAGACTTTACGAAGTTTACGTAAGTCGTTTTGCGGTAAGGCCAAAGAAGTGTGTGGTACACCTAAACCTTCAAGACTCGTAATACCAGCGGGCGTAAAAAAGCAGCGTTAGGACCTCTTAACGCTGCTTTTTTACCCTAACGCACAACTCGTATTCTAGTCGTAAGATAGCTACAATGTAACTATTAGTTATATTTTAGCTAGCTTAGGGTTTATTTTACAGGTAAGAATTTAGTTTTAAATAGGTATTATTTAGCTAATAATAGTAATTTGTATTTAGATTTATTTTGATTATATTAAAGTTAGGGGTGTTAGGGTTAGGGTTAGACTTAGGGTTAGGTTTAGGGGTTAATATATTTATTTAGTGTTAGTGATGTGGGAGGCCAGAGGTTTAGGGGTTAATAACTTTAGTATAGTGGTGGCGGCAACCTTGGGGGCGGCAGATTAGGGGTTAATAAGTGTAGGTGGGTGTCGGCGATGTCGGGGCGGCAGATTAGGGTTTAATAAGTGTAATGTAGGTGTCGGCGATGTTGGGGGCGGCAGATTAGGGGTTAATAAGTGTAATGTAGGTGTCGGCGATGTTGGGGGCGGCAGATTAGGGGTGTTTAGACTCGGGGGTTTATGTTAGGGTGTTAGGTTTAAACATAAATTTTCTTTCTCCATAGGAATCAATGGGGCTGCATTACTGAGCTTTACGCTCCATTATTGCAGGTGTTAGGCTTTTTTTTAGCCGGCTCTCCCCATTGATGTCTAAGGGGAAATCGTGCATGAGTACGTAAAAGCAGCTCAAAGCAGCGCTGGTATTTGTGTGCGGTATGGAGCTCAATGCTGCCATATTGCCCACAAACGCCGTTTTTTGCAAACCTGTAATAGCAGCGCTATTAAAGGTGAGCAGTGGTAATAACTTGCAAGTTATTACCGAGCCACTCATAATGCAAAATTCGTAATCTGGCCGACTGTTATATAAATACATTTAAAGGGCCATGATACCCAAATGTTGAAACACTTGAAAGTGATGCAGCATAGCTGTAAAAAGCTGACTAGAAAATATCACCTGAACATCTCTATGTAAAAAAGAAAGATATTTTACCTCAAAATGTCCTAAGTATTCAAACCCCATTGCAAAGGACTTTAGGCAGCAAATCAGTATGTCAGGCAAGGGAGTGAGCCTTGTGCACTCTCATGTTATTTCCCTATTCAGTGTAAGGAAGTTTACTATGAAATCTCATGAGAGTTAAGTCAAATCTCATGAGATCACAGTAAAAGAGTTCATGATCTCAGCACTGCTGATGCTGATTGGCTGCAGTTCATTTCTTACTTTTTTATTTTTTAGCAGCTGAGTATAACTTTTTACACAGAACTTACTCTGCTGAGCTGAGGAGATTGTGAGGTAGAATATCTTCCTTTTTTACATAGAGATGCTCAGGTGATATTTTCCTGTCAGCTTTTTACAGTTATACTGCATCAGTTTCAAGTGATTTAGCATATGGGTATTATTTCCCTTTAAGTTAAAACTTAAAGGGACATGAATTAGGTAGAACATACAATTTTAAACAACTTTCAGGATTATTTCTATTATCAAATTTCCTTCATTCTCTTGGGGGTCCATTTATTAATGTGTGGACGGACATGATCCGATATAGCAGATCATGTCCGCCGCACATCGATAAATGCTGATAGCATACGCTGTCAGCATTTATCATTGCACCAGCAGTTCTTGTGAACTGCTGGTGCAATACCGCCCCCTGCAGATTCTCGGCCAATCGGCTGCAATCAACCCAATAGTATTCGATTGGGCGGATTGCTGTCCACCACCTCAGAGGTGGCGGACGAGTTAAGGAGCAGCGGTCTTAGGACCGCTGCTTCTTAACTTCCGCTTCAGCCGGAACTGAAGCGGAGTGGGTCTGAGGCAGCATCCGCTGCTTCATAAATAGACCCCTTGGTATCATTTGTTGAAGGAGCAGCAATATCAATCAGTAATATATGCAGCCACCAATCAGCAGCTAGAACATAGGTTATTTGCTGCTCCTGAGCTTACCTAGATGATTCAGCAAAGGATAACAAGAGAAGGAAGCAAAATAAATAATAGTAGTAGAAGTAAATTGGAAAGTTGTTTAAAATAGTATGCACTGTCTAAATCATGAATGTCTAATTATGACTTTACTGTCCCTTTAAGCATATATATATATATTTAGAATAAAAACACAGTCCCCCATACACCTCTGTGTAAAGGCACTTTAGGTGCCATTTTTTTTTAACACCCCACATCCCCTATTTTTAACCCCTTTTTTAAAAAAAATTAAAATGCTCATATTTATTTTAGATTGTACAATACTGTCCTCTTTATTTGGGGTCAATTGAGGCACATTTTGTTCATTAACCAGAGTTCTGTCCTCTTTATTTGGGGTCAATTGAGGCACATTTTGTTCATTAACCAGAGGTCTGGCCTCTGCTTAATTGGGCTAAGTGAAACTGTGAGCTCACGGTAGCATTAACCAGCCACTTGTAATGGCTGGTTTATTTAACGTGCGCATGTTAAGATATCGCTCCACTCATAATCTAGCCCTTATGTACTGCAAGGAGGAGGTAAAGGAGGGAGGATGGGTATTAATACAAATAATATAAATAGTAGAAACAGATCATAGCTCTTCACATCACTGGTATTTAGTTTGGTCTATACCATATTATATATAGGGGTCAATTTATCAAGCTCCGTATACGTAGAGGTCAATTTATCAAGCTCCTTCAGGCTCCTCAGAAACAGAAGTTATGAAGCAGCGGTCTAAAGACCACTGCTCCATAACCTGTCCGCCTGCTCTGAGGCAGCGGACAGAAATCAACCCGATCGAATACAATTGGGTTGATTGACACCCCCTACTAGTGGCCGATTGGCCGCAAATCTGCAGGGGGTGGCATTGCCCAAGCAGTTCACAAGAACTGCTAGTGCAATGATAAATGCCGACAGCATATGATGTCGGCATTTATCGATGTGCAGAGGACAAGATACGCTACATCGTATCATGTCCACTCGCACATTAATAAATCAGTGATGTGCAGTCACTAGAGGCAGGTGAGGCAGTGCTTCACCTCTCATATGGGCAAAAATAAATATTTTTTTTTATTGGCTTTAAAAAAATAAAAAAATTGCTATTTTTTTTCCCCAGCATTTTTTTTTTCACAGCTACATGTTGTGCAATGGAGAGGCACAAGCAGGTCTGCCCACCATTACACAACATGCTGCGCCATCTACTGGATGAAAGTGGTTAAGATCATTGCATGGTCCATTATCTGCTTATTTGAGGCAGTCCCATTTTGGCTGACCCAATCCAGTGAGAGGCATTAGTAAGTGGAATTTAGGGTTGGGGCTGGATGTTAAATCATATAAAACAAAACAAAAACGGAAAAAAAACTAACTTTCATTTATTTTGTTGCTGTCCTGTGAAGCTGACAGCTTTGCTAAAGTGAAAAAAGAGAGTTCTGTTCTTCCCCTCTAAGTGCAGTGGAATTTTCCACTGTCACTTTCTGAATCCTTACAGAGCAGGAAAGGGAGAGAGGCAGAGAGAGCAGTGTTTCAACCACATTTTATTGTAGTAAGTGCTGCAGCCGTAGATTTTACTGAAATGGATTCTGTTAGTGGAAATGATAATTTAATGAATGTGGTTTAGTGTTTTTGCTGAATTGTGTTCAGATACAGCTCATTAACAGGGGGGACAGTAAGTGAGCATAACCCAATACTTACAGGAAGTCAAAGGGTCAATTCAAATTTAAATCCATAATTTAAAACCCAGAGTTTGAAGTTAAGTGTGCAGTGTCCACATTATTTAAACTAAAGTTTTTGACATTGAATATTGCAAAGCCTCCTTTTTCATGGTTATTTGATTTAATTAGGTACAAACTCCATATATGTTATGTCTGTTCAGTCACAGGATGCAGTATCTATTTTTATTTTTCTCTGTGTCTCCATTTATTTAAAGACTGCTGTTAACTTGTAATTCACAAATCAATTGAAAGCTGTTGCATTGTGTTTTTAATATGTGCTGCTTTTATACAAGTTTATATTAATAAAGGGAGATAATGGGGGGTAGTTATCAAGCTGTCTACTTTTCTGGCTTCGCCGGCCCAATACGCCCGCCTAAGCTCGCCTACCTTTGCCGCCGCGGACCTGAAAAAATACGCCTAAGTTATCAAATAAAGCTGTCAAAAAGCCGCGGGGCGATGAGCAGCGGACTGTGACAGTTATCACTCATCCGATCTCGCTGCTCTTCGGCTTTTTCCCAGCTTTATTGCTAGCCTGTCACTAAGCACTCACACTAAACTGCACTGTTCTACCCCCTATACCGGCGCCCCTGGAGCCTCCCGCAACTCAATAAAGTTACTAACCCCTAAACCGCCGCTCCTAGACCCTGCCGCAACTCTGATAAATGTATTAACCCCTAAACCGCCGCTCCTAGACCCTGCCGCAACTCTTATAAATGTATTAACCCCTAAACCGCCGCTCCTAGACCCTGCCGCAACTCTTATAAATGTATTAACCCCTAAACCGCCGCTCCCGGAGCCCACCGCCACCTACATTATACCTAGTAACCCCTATCCTGCCCCCCCTATACCGTCGCCCTCTATAATAAAATTATTAACCCCTATCCTGCTGATCCCGCACCTCGCCGCAACTAAATAAATAGTTTAACCCCTAAACCGCCACTCCCTGAACCCGTCGCAACCTATAATAAATTTATTAACCCCTATCCTGCCCCCCCTACACCGTCGCCACCTATAATAAATTTATTAACCCCTATCCTGCCCCCCACTACGACGCCGCCACTGTAATAAATTTATTAACCCCTAAACCTAAGTCTTACACTAACCCTAACGCCCCCCTAACTTAAATATTAATTAAATAAATCTAAATAATATTTCTATTATGAACTAAATTAATCCTATTTAAAACTAAATACTTACCTTTAAAATAAACCCTAATATAGCTACAATATAAATAATAATTATATTGTAGCTATCTTAGGATTTATTTTTATTTTACAGGCATCTTTCAATTTATTTTAACTAGGTACAATAGCTATTAAATAGTTATTAACTATTTAATAGCTTACCTAGCTAAAATAAAGAGAAATTTACCTGTAAAATAAAAACTAACCTAAGTTACAATTACACCTAACACTACACTATACTAATTATTCCTATTTAAAACTAAATACTTACCTGGGGCGCGATCCGATATAGATCGCAGTTTGCGGCGCAAGCGAGGAGACCGGCGTCGCCCGCAGTTTCAGCTCGCAACTCGAGCCATCCCATATAAGTCGCCGTCAGATGCTAACGTGCCGTAAGTCTGACAAACCAGCGATGTCCAGAAATCTGCGTAAGTACAAATTTCTGGCGTCGCCAGTGACTTGCGGCACGTTAGAATCTGCCGGCGCCTATAAAACCTGACTAAAGTTTAAAACACCCGCACTGTCTAACACGCCTCCCTAACATAGCCCGACAAGTCTAACACGCCTCCCTAACATAGCCCGCACTGTCTAACACGCCTCCCTAACATAGCCCGACAAGTCTAACCCTCTATCCGCTATCCCCCCTCACTAGCCTAACAATAAAAAAGCTATTAACCCCTAA
Organism: Bombina bombina; assembly: GCF_027579735.1. Taxonomy (NCBI): domain Eukaryota; kingdom Metazoa; phylum Chordata; class Amphibia; order Anura; family Bombinatoridae; genus Bombina; species Bombina bombina. Next base: position 1,079,387,368 of record NC_069500.1, on the reverse strand, counting down.
ACCGCCGCTCCTTTACCCCGCCGCAACCTAATAAAGTTATTAACCCCTAAACCGCCGCTCCCGTACCCCGCCGCCAGCTATATTATATCTATAACCCCCTAAAGTGAGCCCCTAACACCGCCGCCATCTATATTAAAATGATTAACCCCTAATGTAAGCCCCTTACACCGCCGCCATCTCTATTAAAATGATTAACCCCTAATTTAATCTACCTACCCTGCCGCCAGCTATATTATCTATATTAACCCTAAGTATATTATAGTTAATATAGTTATTACATTATATATATATTAACTATATTAACCCTAATTATATTAGGGTTAATATAGTTACTATAGTATTTATATTAACTATATTAACTCTATCTAACCCTAACACCCCTAACTATATTTATATTAAATTAATCTAATTAATTTATAAACTAAAATATTCCTATTTAAATCTAAATACTTACCTATAAAATAAACCCTAAGATAGCTACAATATAATTAATAATTACATTATAGCTATGTTAGGGTTAATATTTATTTTACAGGTAAATTGTTAATTATTTTAACTAGGTATAATAGATATTAAATAGTTATTAACTATTTAATATCTACCTAGTTAAAATAATTACCCAATTACCTGTAAAATAAATCCTAACCTAAGTTATAAATACACCTACACTATCAATAAATTAAATAAACTACAAACATCTATCTAAAAATACAATTAAATTAACTAAACTAAATTACAAAAAAAAAACAAACACTAAATTACAAAAAATAAAAAAAGGATTACAAGATTTTTAAGCTAATTACACCTATTCTAAGCCCCCTAATAAAATAATAAACCCCCAAAATAACAAAAATTCCCTGCCCTATTCTAAATTCAACAAATTTCAAAGCTCTTTACCTTACCAGCCCTTAAAAGGGCCTTTTGTGGGGCATGCCCCAAAGAATTCAGCTCTTTTGCATTCAACAAATACAATCCCCCCCCCCCATTACAACCCACCACCCACATACCCCTATTCTAAACCCACCCAAACCCCCCTTAAAAAAGCCTAACACTACCCCCCTGAAGATCTCCCTACCTTGTCTTCACCACACCGGGCCGAACTCCTGATCCGATCCGGGCGATGTCGTCCTCCAAGCGGCAAAGAAGAATTCTTCCTCCGGCGATGTCATCCTCCAAGCGGCAAAGAAGAATTCTTCCTCCGGCGACGTCTTCCTCCAAGCGGCAGCAAAGTCTTCATTCTTCCGGCGGCATCTTCAATCTTCTTTCTTCGCTCCGCCGCCGCGGAGCATCCATCCCGGCCGACTGCTAAACTTGGAATGAGGTACCTTTAAATGACGTCATCCAAGATGGCGTCCGCCGAATTCCGATTGGCTGATAGGATTCTATCAGCCAATCGGAATTAAGTAAAAAAAATCTGATTGGCTGATTGAATCAGCCAATCAGATTCAAGTTCAATCCGATTGGCTGATCCAATCAGCCAATCAGATTGAGCTCGCATTCTATTGGCTGTTCCGATCAGCTGCCGCTTGGAGGAAGACGTCGCCGGAGGAAGAATTCTTCTTTGCCGCTTGGAGGATGACATCGCCGGAGGAAGAATTCTTCTTTGCCGCTTGGAGGACGACATCGCCCGGATCGGATCAGGAGTTCGGCCCGGTGTGGTTAAGACAAGGTAGGGAGATCTTCAGGGGGGTAGTGTTAGGCTTTTTTAAGGGGGGTTTGGGTGGGTTTAGAATAGGGGTATGTGGGTGGTGGGTTGTAATGGGGGGGGGGATTGTATTTGTTGAATGCAAAAGAGCTGAATTCTTTGGGGCATGCCCCACAAAAGGCCCTTTTAAGGGCTGGTAAGGTAAAGAGCTTTGAAATATGTTTAATTTAGAATAGGGCAGGGAATTTTTTTTATTTTGGGGGTTTATTATTTTATTAGGGGGCTTAGAATAGGTGTAATTAGCTTAAATATCTTGTAATCTTTTTTTTATTTTTTGTAATTTAGTGTTTTTTTTTTTTTGTAATTTAGTTTAGTTAATTTAATTGTATTTTTAGATAGATGTTTGTACTTTATTTAATTTATTGATAGTGTAGGTGTATTTATAACTTAGGTTAGGATTTATTTTACAGGTAATTGGGTAATTATTTTAACTAGGTAGATATTAAATAGTTAATAACTATTTAATATCTATTATACCTAGTTAAAATAATTAACAATTTACCTGTAAAATAAATATTAACCCTAACATAGCTACAATGTAATTATTAATTATATTGTAGCTATCTTAGGGTTTATTTTATAGGTAAGTATTTAGATTTAAATAGGAATATTTTAGTTTATAAATGAATTAGATTAATTTAATATAAATATAGTTAGGGGTGTTAGTGTTAGATAGAGTTAATATAGTTAATATAAATACTATAGTAACTATATTAACCCTAATATAATTAGGGTTAATATAGTTAATATATATAATGTAATAACTATATTAACTATAATATACTTAGGGTTAATATAGATAATATAGCTGGCGGCGGGGTAGGTAGATTAAATTAGGGGTTAATCATTTTAATAGAGATGGCGGCAGTGTAAGGGGCTTACATTAGGGGTTAATAATATTAATATAGCTGGCGGCGGTATAGGGGGATTAGATTAGGGGTTAATAATTTTTATATAGGTGGCGGCGGTGTAAGGGGTCAGATTAGGGGATAGATAAGGTAGATGGCGGCGGTTTTAGAGGCTCACAGTAGGGGGTTAGTTTATGTAGATGGCGGCGGGGTCCGGGAGCGGCGGTTTAGGGGGTAATAACTTTATTAGGGATTTCGGGGGGGGGGGGTCGCGGTTGACAGGAAGATAGACATTGCGCATGCGTTAGGTGTTAGGTTTATTTTAGCAGATCGCGGTTGACAGGGAGATAGACATTGCGCATGCGTTAGGTGTTAGGTTTATTTTCTAGTTAGTTTAGGGAGTTACGGGGCTCCAATAGTCAGCGTAAGGCTTCTTACGGCTGCTTTTTGTGGCAAGGTGAAAATGGAGTAAGTTTTCTCCATTTTCGCCACGTAAGTCCTTACGCTGCATATTGGATACCAAACTGCGCGGGTTTGGTATACCTGCCTATGGCCCAAAAAACTGCGGGCGACGGCAGAAATATACGCGCGTAACTTCTAGCTTACGCCGTATATAGGATACCAAATCCGCGCAATTATTGGCGTCGCCGGCTTTTGCGGGCGACGATTTTTATCGGATCGACCCCCTGTAAAATAAACCCTAAGATAGCTACAATGTAATTAATAATTACATTGTAGCTATCTTAGGATTTATATTTATTTTACAGGTAACTTTGTATTTATTTTAGCTAGTTAGAATAGTTATTAAATAGTTATTAACTATTTAATAACTACCTAGCTAAAAGAAATACAAAATTACCTGTAAAATAAATCCTAACCTAAGTTACAATTAAACCTAATACTACACTATCATTAAATTAATTAAATAAACTACCTACAAATAACTACAATTAAATACAATTACATAAACTAACTAAAGTACAAAAAATAAAAAAAGCTAAGTTACAGAAAATAAAAAAATAAGTTACAAACATTTTACAAATATTACAACAATTTTAAGCTACTTACACCTAATCTAAGCCCCCTAATAAAATAACAACCCCCCCCCCCCCAAAATAAAAAAATGCCCTACCCTATTCTAAATTAAATAAAGTTCAACGCTCTTTTACCTTACCAGCCCTTAAAAGGGCCATTTGTGGGGGCATGCCCCCAAAAGTTCAGCTCTTTTGCCTGTAAATGAAAAATACAAACCCCCCCCCCAACATTAAAACCCACCACCCACATACCCCTAATCTAACCCAAACCCCCCTTACAAAAACCTAACACTAATCCCCTGAAGATCTTCCTACCTTGAGTCGTCTTCACTCAGCCGAGCAGCGATGGAACCCAAGTGGACATCCGGACCGGCAAAAGTGATCATCCAAGGGGCGCTGAAGAAATCTTCCATCCGATGAAGTCATCATCCAGGCGGCGCTGAAGAAGTCTTTGATCCGGGCGATGTCATCTTCCAAGCCGGGTCTTGAATCTTCCTTCCGCCGCCGCTGAACATCCTTCTTCACCGACGGACTACGACGAATGAAGGCTCCTTTAAGGGACGTCATCCAAGATGGCGTCCCCTCAATTCCGATTGGCTGATAGGATTCTATCAGCCAATCGGAATTAAGGTAGGAAAAATCTGATTGGCTGATGGAATCAGCCAATCAGATTCAAGTTCAATCCGATTGGCTGATCCAATCAGCCAATCAGATTGAGCTCGCATTCTATTGGCTGATCTAATTTGGGTTAGATTAGGGGTATGTGGGTGGTGGGTTTTAATGTTGGGGGGGTTGTATTTTTCATTTACAGGCAAAAGAGCTGAACTTTTGGGGGCATGCCCCCACAAATGGCCCTTTTAAGGGCTGGTAAGGTAAAAGAGCGTTGAACTTTATTTAATTTAGAATAGGGTAGGGCATTTTTTTTATTTTGGGGGGTTTGTTATTTTATTAGGGGGCTTAGATTAGGTGTAAGTAGCTTAAAATTGTTGTAATATTTGTAAAATGTTTGTAACTTATTTTTTTATTTTCTGTAACTTAGCTTTTTTTATTTTTTGTACTTTAGTTAGTTTATGTAATTGTATTTAATTGTAGTTATTTGTAGGTAGTTTATTTAATTAATTTAATGATAGTGTAGTATTAGGTTTCATTGTAACTTAGGTTAGCATTTATTTTACAGGTAATTTTGTATTTCTTTTAGCTAGGTAGTTATTAAATAGTTAATAACTATTTAATAACTATTCTAACTAGCTAAAATAAATACAAAGTTACCTGTAAAATAAATATAAATCCTAAAATAGCTACAATATAATTATTATTTATATTGTAGCTATATTAGGGTTTATTTTACAGGTAAGTATTTAGTTTTAAATAGAAATAATTTATTAAAGTATAGTGTAGTGTTAGGTGTAATTGTAACTTTGGTTAGTTTTTATTTTACAGGTAAATTTCTCTTTATTTTAGCTAGGTAAGCTATTAAATAGTTAATAACTATTTAATAGCTATTGTACCTAGTTAAAATAAATTGAAAGTTGCCTGTAAAATAAAAATAAATCCTAAGATAGCTACAATATAATTATTATTTATATTGTAGCTATATTAGGGTTTATTTTACAGGTAAGCATTTAGTTTTAAATAGGATTAATTTAGTTAATAATAGAAATATTATTTAGATTTATTTAACTAATATTTAAGTTAGGGGGGCGTTAGGGTTAGTGTTAGACTTAGGTTTAGGGGTTAATAACGTTATTATAGAGGGCGGCGGTATAGGGGGGCAGGATAGGGGTTAATAGGTATAATGTAGGTGGCGGTGGGCTCCGGGAGTGGCGGTTTAGGGGTAATACATTTATTATAGTTGCGGTGGGCTCCGGGAGGCGGCGGTTTAGGGGGTAATAACTTTATTATAGAGGGCGGCGGTATAGGGGGGGCAGGATAGGGGTTAATAGGTATAATGTAGGTGGCGGTGGGCTCTGGGAGCGGCGGTTTAGGGGTTAATATGTATAGAGTAGCTTGCGGTGGGCTCCGGGAGCGGTGGTTTAGGGGGTAATAACTTTATTTACTTGCGGCGGTGTAGGGGGGACAGATTATGGGTGTTTAGACTCGGGGTACATGTTAGGGTGTTAGGTGCAGACATCTCACATAGGAATCAATGGGATGTCTGTCAGCAGCGAACTTGTACTTTCGCTATGGTCAGACTCCCATTGATTCCTATGGGATCCCCGCCTCCAGGCTGGCGCTTTGAAAACCAGGTACGCTGGGCCGTAAAAGTGCCGAGCGTACCTGCTAGTTTTTTGATAACTAGCAAAAGTAGTGAGATTGTGCCGCACTTGTGTACGGAACATCTGGAGTGACGCAAGAATCGATCTGTGTCGGACTGAGTCCGGCGGATCGAAGCTTACGTCACAAAATTCTACTTTTGCCGGTCTTGAGCCTTTGATAACTAAGGCGAATCAGCCTCGCCACAAATACGCGGCGGAATTCCAGCGTATTTGAGGTTGATGGCTTGATAACTAGGCCCCAATGAGTAATTTAAAAAATATATGTAATTATTGCAGTTAAATGTTTTTAGAAATAATGCCACTGTAAAGTAACTGGTTAAACACATAGTCAAAGGGAGACATTTAAAATTAAAGTTTCATGATTGAGGTAGAGCATGCTATTTTAATAGACTTTTCTAGTTATTTATATTTTGAGAATTAGCATCAACTGTTACTGGCCCCATGTCAGCAAATCAAATTAGTTTTTGAAAGGAACATGAAAGTACATTTCCATCATTCAGATAGAAATTGCACAAAAAAACAAACAAAAACTTTCTATTTTACTTTTATTATTATGTACTTCATTCTTTTGGTATCCTTTGGTGTCCTTTGTTGAAGAGCATACCTAAGTGGGATGTGCACGTGCATATGAACACCATATTGCAGCAGCTGTGTTGGCAGTATTTATAACTTTGTGTAAAACTTGTATGGTAAATTATTTCTATTTTTACAATACAGTAGTGAGTAGAGAAGAGATTGTGTATCGTTCTAATTGCTTAGTAACTGGCACTGTGCCACAGAATTGTGTGAGTGTGTATGTGAGCAGAGTGTGTGTGGGTGTCAGTGAGCAGAGTAAGTGTGCTTTATTCTCCAGGTAATCAATACATTTCCGATGAGCTGGTGCTTTAGTGCAGTGTTTCTCAATAATGGTCCTCAAGTACCCCCAACAGGCCAGGTTTTCATTATAGCCAAATCAGTGCACAGGTGAAGTAATCAGCTGATCAGTAACTCAGTGGTTACTAATTTGCTCTCACCCATCACCTGATTATGTCACCTGTGCACTGGTTCAGCTATCATTTAAACCTGCCCTGTTGGGGGTACTTGCGGCCCTCTGTACATGTGTTTCTCCGGCGTATCATATCTAGTGCCTCACCAGCCTCTGACCTCAATGCACATCACTGTAATAAATTGACTCCATACTGTTGATTTGAAATACTTGGTTTGGATTTTAAATACTTTGCACTTTTGTTCTCTATCTAGTTAACTGAAATAAGCAGCAAGCATGTATTTCTTTGCTAGTCTCTACAAAAATATATGTAGTGTACATATTTTAAAATATGCTGGCACATGTATAAATTCCAGATTTGTCACTACACATTTCTATGGGGTTATTTTGGTTAGTTTCCTGCACTACATGCATTTCTTTTTTTTATATTTAATCCAGTATTGTATATTGATATTTTGGGAGAATGTGTAATAACTACATTATTTTTGCTAGAAGATATATCCTTTAGCCAATAAGTGTTCTGGAGTGTTGTACTTAAGGGACAGCCTACTCCAGAATTTTTATTGTTTAAAAAGAAAGATAATCCCTTTTATTACCCATTCCCCAGTTTTGCATAACCAACATGGTTATATTAATATACTTTTTACTTTAGTAATTACATTGTATTTAAGCCTCAGCAAACTGCCCCCCTGCCCCCTTATTTCAGTTGTTTTGACAGACTTGCATGTTAGCCAATAAGTGACCTTTCATAAGTAACTCCACGGGCATGAGCACAATGTTATGTATATGGCACACATGAACAAGCGCTGTCTAGCTGTGAAAAACTATCAAATGCATTCAGATAAGAGGTAGCCTTCAAGGGCCTAGAAATTAGCATATGAGCCTACCTAGGTTTAGCTTTCAACTAAGAATACAAAGAAAACAAAGCAAATTTGATGATAAAAGTAAATTGGAAAGTTCAAAATATATAGATATGGTATGTGGAAGCACAAGAATCCTCAAGGGCACGCTCTCAATCAAAACAAATGTAACACAATGTAATAAGAACAATAATAATGTATAGTTATAGTGCAGAAATAGTTAATGTGCACATAACCTAGCTAATCTGCAGATTAACTGATTTGCTCAGTTAAAGTGCAGATTTACCTAGGTAATGTGCACATTAACGGCTTCCGTGTAGTTAAAGTTGGAAAAGTTTGTTTCTCTCATGTAAATTGTTTATTGAAAAAGAAGCCGAAGAATGTTCAGATTTCGGCCGAGGGCAGATACGCTCCAGAGTGCTCTGTTCTAATCAGAGCCTTGGGCGCCGCAACTGCCTCTGGGAACATGGGTCTCAGGCCGCACGTCTTGAAATTCTCTGTCTGGGAAATTATCTATCAAATCTATCTATTATAGATTCGATAGATAGATAATTTCCCAGACAGAAAATTTCAAGACGTGCGGGCTGGGACCCATGGTAAGTTTCCCAGAGGCAGTTGCGGCGCCCGAGGCTCTGATTAGAACAGAGCACTCTGGAGCGTATCTGCCCTCGGCCAAAATCGGAACACTCTTCGGCTTCTTTTTCAATAAACAGTTTACATGAGAGAAACAAACTTTTTTAAAAAGCTAAAGTGCTTGAAAGTGTATTATTTGTTTTTCAACTGTATTATCACAGATACATTACAGCTAGAATGGCAGATATTTCACATTCTCAATACGATGTTCTTACATTTATTTGTGCTCATTGCATAATTCCACAATGGGTTGCAGGGAAGTCGATTCTGTAAAAATTCAGAATGCAGAATGGGAAATATACAATGCTTAGAAGTGTAGAGGCCAAGATGCTAATAAATGCAAAAACAGAATGAGAGCAGTTGTTATACCCTTGGGAAAACTACTATAAACTTGTTAAGAAGTTGAAGTGTGTCTGGGCAATGAATGATGAATAAAGTGCGCCGCACTGCCCTTTAAGATTTTGTTTTTACCTCCATTTTCAGAAGAAAGTGCCTCAGGCTCTCTAAAAAAAGTGATATGAACTGATTATCATAGGAAAAACCATGGGACTCCCTTTAGTTTATATATATGTTAACGCTAAAGTGCATTTTTTGCACTTTAACTAGTGCCTAGTAGGTAATGTGCAGATTATCTAGGTAATTTGCAGATTACCTAGGTAATTTGAGAAATGAAAAAATTTTCGGCACTTTAACTGATCACCCTAGTTAATCTGCAGATTATCTAGGTAAAGTGCACATTAACTGATTTCTGCACTTTAACTGTAACATATACAACAACACTGAAAATAAACAGCAGAATATCAGAGAGAAAAAAAATATAACCTTGTGACTTGAAACACAATAAATGTCCAATAACTAAATGAAAAATTGGAAAGTTGTTTAAAATTGCATGACCTAATTAGGATACTGGCCTTTTGTGGAATAAAGCAAGTAAAATAAAAATTATAACATTGTAAAATAATCAAACATAATTTTTTATAAACTAAAGAGCGGCTTTCTACCATATTACATTTTAGTTTGTTGAAAGGATATCTAGTTTCTTCAACAGTTTTAATATGAAAGTACCAAATTTATCAATGCATTTTTCAACTTACTGAATTTAATATGTTTGTTTGTCTGATAAACCTAATTCTTAATATTTTTCTTAAATATTTTACTAGATTTCCAGTTGGAGACTGGGGTTAAAGTATATACCAATGGTTAAAATATATATACACAAAGCTGTAAAATATGTTTAGATACCTGGAAAAATCAATTCTTCATGTTCATCTTAGCTGTATAGAACTCATTTATCACAGAACAGTGATAACATGTAACATTAGCATGTAAAATCAAAGTTCATTGCGCAGCTGAAACTAGATCTTCACATGACCTGGGGGTTTCAGAAGTGCATATGTAACTGAGACTTGGAGGAAGGGTAAATTAAAACAAGTGTGGAACAACAGATGGATTAGAAAATCTGAGGTACTGGGAGAGAAAGGTGACAACAGTTACAAAGATAAACTCTCTCTCGTTTCATGAGTTGAGAACAAAAATACATAAACTAGTGGGAATTCCTGAGGGATTGAACTCACGTGAGGCTGCAGGCTACAGATGCAGAGTCATTTCGAGTTAGATTTTTCTAGCTACCTTTAAAGTACACAGTGAGGCACATTTCCTTGTACAAATACCATTATCTACAACTTTAACAGTTGTGAAACCAATTTAATTTGGTTTGAAATAGAAAGACATATTTGTTTAAAATACAGTTCTTTTTGTTATTGTATCAGTCAATAGTCCAGTTGTTCAAAATGATATAATGATGCACTTTTATAAAACAAGTATTGGTTTTATAGCGTTAAATAAACAAATTATATTTATAAATTTATCAGATTTTTATGTAAACTCTACATAACATGGCTTTCATTCACATAACCTAGGTTAAAGCTCCCTGGCAAGCTGATATTTTCTATTACATTTTTGTTTTTGCAAAGACAGCTGTCACAGCCCACAGTCTCCTGGATTAATTGAATACATTTTGAATCAACCAGTAGTCAAAATCACGGGCTCCATTACATATGCAGCATCGCACACAAATGGTATCATATATACAGCGGCACGTATATTTCACCCGTCAGTCGCAATTTTTACTCCCATAAGCTAACATAGAACGGTGTCGTAAATCGGTATCACATAATCAGCGCAAGGACTTATGTGGCGAAAATTGAGACATTTTACGCCATTTTCACCTCGTCACACAAAGGCAGCCGCAGCAAGCCTTGCACTGAGTATGTGAGCACTCCGGTAACTGCCTAGAAATATTTACTAACACCTAACGCATGCGCAATATCTATCTACCTGTCAACCGCAATCCCCCGCTGCAATAAATAACAAAGTATATTAACCCCTATATCCGCCATCAAACCCACATTGCAATTAATAATGAAAGTATTAACTCCGAAACCGACAACCCCCCACAACGCAATATGCCTAATACATTTATTAATCCCTTATCCACCATTAACCCACATCGCAAAGTCCCTATTTAAACTATTGACCCCTAATACGCCAAAACCCACAACGCAAATAACTAATTAAATTATTAAGCCCTCTAACCTAACACCCCCTAAACTAACACCCCCTAAATTAAACCCAAATGCCTAAATGAATAATAAGAAATTACAAACAATTAAAATAAAAAAACCTAACATTACTTTAAACATAATAAAACTAAGTTTAAATTATGCTAAAATTATAGAAAATAAAAAAGTCTAACAGTACATAAAATAATAAACAAGATTATCCAAAATAAAAAAATAAACCTAATCCCTATGAAAATAAAAAAAGCCCCTCCCCAATAAAAACACCCCCTAATCTAATGCTAAACTACTAATAGCCCTTAAAAGGGCTCTTTGTAGGGCATTACTTAAGTTAAACAGCTCTTTTGCAGTGAAAAAAAAATCTAAGTCCCCCCTAACAGTAAAACCCACCACCCACCAAACCCCCCAAAATAATTAAACCTATTATCCCTATAAAGATTATCCAAAATAAAAAAAATAAACCTAATCCCTATGAAAATAAAAAAGCCCCCCCAATAAAAACACTCCCTAATCTAATGCTAAACTACTAATAGCCCTTAAAAGTGCTTTTTGTAGGGCATTGCCTTAAGTTAAACAGCTCTTTTGCAGTGAAAAAAAAAAATCTAAGTCCCCCCTAACAGTAAAACCCACCACAAACTAAACCCCCCAAAATAATTAAACCTAACACTAAAAGACCTAAACTACTCATTGCCTATAAAGAGGCATTTTTATAGGCATTGCCCTTAAAAGGGCATTTAGCTCTTTTACTGCCCTTAAAAGGGCATTCAGCTCTTTTAAGAAGGCCCATAACCCTAATCTAAAAAAAATTAAAAAAAAAAAAATTAAAAAAGCCTAAATCTAACCCCCAGGTTGGTATTTATGATTCCTGAAGTTCGTCAGAGAAGGTCCTGTTTCAGGTGGTGAAGTCTTCTTCCAAGCGGCGACTGGTTCCTGAAGTCCGGCGGTGAAGTCTTCTTCCAAGCGGGGACCTCTTCTTTCTTTATCCAAGACCAAGCCGGAGCGGAGATGATCGTGGAGCAGGACTGGCGAACGCAGAGCCATGGAGCGTGGAGGATCCTCTTCGTACGATTGCCACCGTACACTGAATAGTGAATTCAAGGTACGCGATTAAAGATGGCGTCCCTTGAATTCCTATTCTTCAAATTCAAATCAGCAAATAGGATAAGAGCTACTGAAATCCTATTGGGTGTTTTGAACAGCCAATAGGATTTCAGTAGCTCTCATCCTATTGGCTGATTTGAATTTGAAGAATCAAATCAGCCAATGGGAATTCAAGGGACACCATCTTTAATCGCGTACTTTGAATTCACTATTCAGTGTACAGTGGCGATGATACAAAGAGGATCCTCTATGCTCCATGACTCTGCGGTCGCCGGTCCTGCTCCACGCTCATCTCCGCTCCGGCTTGGTCTTCTCTGGACCTTCTCTGACAGACTTCAGGAACCGTAAGTACCAACCTGGGGGTTAGATTTAGACTTTTTTTAAAAAAATTTTTTTTTTAGATAAGGGTTATGGGCCTTCTTAAAAGAACTGAATGCCCTTTAGGGGCAATGGGTAGTTTAGGTTTAATAACCCCTTAATGTCCGGACCATTTTTCAATTTTCTTACCCTTAATGACAATGACTATTTTTCAATTTCTGCAGTGTTTGTGTTTAGCTGTAATTTTTCACTTACTCATTTACTGTTCCCACACATATTATATACCATTTTTCTCGCCATTAAATGGAATTTCTAAAGATACCATTATTTTCATCATATCTTATAATTTACTATAAAAAAATATAAAATATGAGGAAAAAATTTAAAAAAACACACTTTTTCTAACTTTGACCCCCAAAATCTGTTACACATCTACAACCACCAAAAAACACCCATTCTAAATAGTTTCTAAATTTTATCCCGAGTTTAGAAATACCCAATGTTTACATGTTCTTTGCTTTTTTTGCAAGTTATAGGGCAAAAAATACAAGTAGCACTTTGCTATTTCCAAACCACTTTTTTTCAAAATTAGCGCTAGTTACATTGGAACACTAATATCTTTCAGGAATCCCTGAATATCCCTTGGCATGTATATATTTTTATTTAGAAGACATCCCAAAGTATTGATCTAGGCCCATTTTGGTATATTTTATGCCACCATTTCACCGCCAAATGCGATCAAATAAAAAAAATTGTTGACTTTTTCACAAATTTTTTTCACAAACTTTAGGTTTCTCACTGAATTTATTTACAAACAACTTGTGCAATTATGGCATAAATGGTTGTAAATACTTCTCTGGGATCCCCTTTGTTCAGAAATAGCAGACATATATGGCTTTGGCGTCGCTTTTTGGTAATTAGAAGGCCGCTAAATGCCACTGCACACCACACGTGTATTATGCCCAGCAGTGAAGGGGTTAATTAGGGAGCTTGTAGGGAGATTTTAGGTTTAATTTTAGCTTTATTGTAGTGTAGTAGACAACCCAAATGATTGATCTAGGCCCATTTTGGTATATTTCATGCCACCATTTCACCGCCAAATACGATTAAATAAAGAAAATGTTACATTTTTCACAATTTTAGGTTTCTCACTGAAATTATTTACAAACAGCTTGTGCAATTATGGCACAAATGGTTGTAAATGCTTCTCTATGATCCCCTTTGTTCATAAATAGCAGACATATATGGCTTTGGCGTTGCTTTTTGGTAATTAGAAGGCCGCTAAATGCCGCTGCACACCACACGTGTATTATGCCCAGCAGTTAAGGGGTTAATTAGGTAGCTTATAGGGTTAATTTTTAGCTTTAGTGTAGAGATCAGCCTCCCACCTGACACATCCCACCCCCTGATCCCCCTCTGACCCCCCTCAAACAGCTCTCTTCCCTCCCCCACCTCACAATTGTTACCGCCATCTTAAGTACTGGCAGAAAGTCTGCCAGTACTGAAATAAAAAAGCATTTATTATTTTTTTTTTCATACAGTCTGCAGTGATGGATCCCCCCTTACCCCACAGCCTCCCTGATTCCCCCCATACATCTCTCTAACCCTCACCCGGCCCTCTACCTATTTGCCGCCATCTTGGGTACAGGCAGCTATCTGCCAGTATCCAATTTGCCCCCCAAAATAGTTTTTTTTTACTTTTTTATATTAAAAATTTGTTTTCTGTAGTGTAGCTTGCCCCCCTCAATAATCTACATCCCTCTCCCTCCCAGATCCCTTACTAAACAACATAGATCCCCCCTTCAACCGCCTCCACGGCTGCATCCACCAACAATGAAATATCAGATCAGGATGCATCATAGACCCACATACAGCTTACCGTACTCCAAGAAGCTGCTCCCTCCCACCAACCAATGTGTGATCACCAATGGTAAAATAGGGGATTGCATCACTACAATTCCTTGTAAGCAGCTGGAAGCGAACATAATCGCTTCCAGCACTTCAAACAACAGAGGACGTGCCAGGTACGTCAATTGTCGTTAAGGGGAGTTTTTTCTATGACGTACCTGGAACGTCCGATGTCATTAAGGGGTTAATGTTAGGTTTATTTATTTTTGGGGGGGTGGGTTTTACTGTTAGGGGACCTTAGAATTTTTTTTCACTGCAAAAGAGCTGTTTAACTTAGGGCAATGCCTAACAAAAAGCCCCTTTAAGGGCTATTGGTAGTTTAGCATTAGATTAGGGGGTGTTTTTATTTATTTATTTTTTATTTTCATAGGGATTAGGTTTATTTTTTATTTTGGATAATCTTGTTTATTATTTTATGTACTGTTAGACTTTTTTTATTCTCTGTAATTTTAGCTTAATTTAAACTTAGTTTTATTATGTTTAAAGTAATGCTAGGTATTTTATCTTAATTGTTTGTCATTTCGTATTATTAATTTACGGCTAGATTACGAGTTTTGCGTTATAAGGGGTGCGCTACTAACTTGCAAGTTATTATCACCGCTCACTTCCCTACAGCGCTGGTATTACAGGTTTGCAAAAACCCGGCATTAACAGGCAAGAAGTGAGCGTAAAGCAAAATTGAGCTCCATACCGCACTCAAAAACCAACCATGCTGAAAGCTGCGGTGAGCTGGTTTTACATGCTCGTGCACGATTTCCCCATAGACATCAATGGGAAGAGCCTGCTGCAAAAAAGTCTAACACCTGCAAAAAAGCAGTGTAAAGCTCCGTAACGCAGCCCCATTGATTCCTATGGGGAAACAAAATTTATGTTTACACCTAACACCCTAACATGAATCCCGAGTCTATACACCCCTAATCTTACACTTATTAAACCCTAATATTCCGCCCCCGACATCGCCTACACCTACATTATACTTATTAACCCCTAATCTGCCGCTCCGGACATCGCCGTCACTATATTTAACATATTAACCCCTAAACCGCCACACTCCCACATCACAAACACTAGCTAAATATTATTAACCCCTAATTTGCCTCCCCTAACATCGCCGCCACCTACCTACATTTATTAACCCCTAATCTGCCACCCCCAATGTCGCCGCCACTATACTAAATTTATTAACCCCTAAACTTAAGTCTAACCCTAACACCCCCTAACTTAAATATAATTAAAATAAATCTAAATAAATATTTCTATCATTACCTACATAATTCCTATTTAAAACTAAATACCTGTAAAATAAACCCTAAGCTAGCTACAATATAACTAATAGTTACATTGTAGCTAGCTAAGGGTTTATTTTTATTTTACAGGTAAGTTTGTATTTATTTTAACTAGGTAGAATAGTTAGTAAATAGTTAGTTAAATAGTAAATAGTTATTAAGTAAATTTACCTGTAAAATAAAACCTAACCTGAGTTACACTAACACCTAACCTTACACTACAATTAAATAAATTACATTTATTAAATACAATTACCTAAATTACAAAAACAAACAAACACTAAATTACACAAAATAAAAAAAGAAATTATCAGATATTTAAACTAATTACACATAATCTAATAGCCCTATCAAAATAAAAAAAGACGGTATCTTCTATCTTCATCCATCCGGCGTGGAGCATCCTCTTCAATCGACGTCTTCTTACAGAATGAAGGTTCCTTTAAATGACGTCATCCAAGATGGCGTCCCTTGAATTCCAATTGGCTGATAGAATTCTATCAGCCAATCAGAATTAAAGATGAAAAAGGTGATCCAATCAGCCAAAAGGATTGAGCTTGCATTCTGTTGGCTGATTGGAACAGCCAATAGAATGTGAGCTCAATCCTATTGACTGATACTTTGTCTGTCTTGTTCAGGATACAGATGTGTTTAGTACATCTAAAAAAAAGAAACATTTTTTGCATGCAAGATCTTGAAGTGTTTATGAATGAGACACAACAAGGGTTAAAGTGTTAGAAAACAACCACACCAATAAAAAGCCAGATTACAAATGTAATGCAAACATTTGCGCACAAGCAATGAGGGGTTTATCGCAAGTGTTTTGAGTTAGTAGTTCTTAACGCGAATATTATGAGTTGAAAGTAAACGCGATTGCTTGAGCACAATCATGATTTATGCAAGAATGGTTTCTGCGACTTCAGAGCTCTGGTTAACTGTTTTGCGAAACTAAAATGTGGCAAGAAATACATAAAAAATACATTACAAAGTACAGATACACTCATAATAACACTATCTGATAACAAATATTTTACAAAAATATTGCACAAAAAGGTTATAAGGGCTCAAAATATGAAGTCTCAAGCAGGCACAGGGTTTTAACATAGAAATACATACATATACATATTTAAAACTATTTATTTACTGTAAATATTTCACATTCCAATGTTATGCACATAGCAGAATATGTTCTAAGTATTTCTAAATATTTATACAGGTGGCCCTCGGTTTATGCTGGTTCAATTTGCGCCATTTCAGAATAACAACCTTTTTTCACAGTCATGGGACTGCTATTGAAATGCATTGAAAAGCAGTACACAAATTAAAATAGCCAGTATGTGGAGCTGTCCGCTTGTGTTTCAGCAAAGTTAAGCAAGTTTAACAGCCTGAAATTGATCTGTGTACACAGATCAGACAAGACCTATCGAGCAAGATCTTGCAGCCACTTACCTATTATCTTCCTGTCCAGCTGCTTGAGGTGAAGGTGCCTAACTGCCTATTATTCACTGCAAATTGAAATGCATAGAATAGGTGCAGACCCAATATTATCTAACATGCTAACAATGCAGAGAACTGTTTGAAGAAAAATACAAGTAAAAAAAGGTTTTGTTCATTAAACTTAGTTTGATGATAATGCAATCTGTTGTGTAATTATTTTATTAGGTGATGTTTATCAAATGTTTTTGTTCATTAAACTTAGTTTGATGATGATACAATCTATATTATTAGGTTTATAATGCTGTGTAGCAGTTAAAGTCTTCATTTCAAACCTTTAAAAATAATCAGCGAGATTACGAGTCTTGCGTTAGCCTTAAAAAGCAGTGTTGAGGGATCCCAACGCTGCTTTTTAACGCCCGCTGGTATTACGAGTCAGGCAGGAAAGGGTCTACCGCTCACTTTTTTTCCGCGATTTTAGCTTACCACAAATCCCCTTACGTCAATTGCGTATCCTATCTTTTTAATGGGATTTTCCTAACGCCGGTATTACGATCGCCTAAAAAGTGAGCGGTACAGCCTCTCCTGTCCAGACTCCTACCGCATTTAAAAGTCAGTAGTTAGGAGTTTTATGGGCTAGCGCCAGAACATAAATCTCTTAACTAAAGTGCTAAAAGTACACTAACACCCATAAACGACCTATTAACCCCTAAACCGAGGCCCCCTCCACATCAGAAACACTCAACTAAAATGTTTAACCCTTAATCTGCTGACCGGACATCGCCGCCACTTTAATAAATATATTAACCCCTAAACCACCGCACTCCCGCCTCGCTAACACTAGTTAAATTTTATTAACCCCTAATCTGCCGTCCCTAACATCGCTGACACCTACCTACATTTATTGACCCCTAATCTTTCGAACCCAACTTCGCCGCTACTATATTAAATTTATTAACCGCTAAACCTAAGTCTAAACCTAAGTCTAACCCCCCCTAACTTCAATATAATTTAAATTAAACAAAATAAACTTACCATAATTAAATAAATTAATCCTATTTAAAACTAAATACTTACCGATAAAATAAACCCTAAGCTAGCTACAATATAACTAATAGTTACATTGTAGCTAGCTTAGGGTTTATATTTATTTTACAGGCAACTTTGTATTTATTTTAACTATGTAGAATAGTTATTAAATAGTTATTAACTATTTAATAACTACCTAGCTAAAATAAGTACAAAAGTACCTGTAAAATAAACCCTAACCTAAGTTACAATTATACCTAACACTACACTATAATTAAACTAATTACCTAAACTACCTACAATTAATTACAATTAAATTAAATAAACTAAATTACGAAAAAAAACAAACACTAAATTACAGGAAAAAAAAGAATTACAATAATTTTAAACTAATTACACCTAATCTAATCCCCCTAATAAAATAAAAAAGCCCCCCAAAATAATAAAATTTCCTACCCTATACTAAATTACAAATAGCCCTTAAAAGGGCCTTTTGCGGGGCATTGCCCCAAAGTAATCAGCTCTTTCACCTGTAAAAAAAAATACAATACCCCCCAACATTAACACCCACCACCCACACACCCGACCCTACTCTAAAACCCACCCAATCCACCCTTAAATAAACCTAACACTACCCCCTTGAAGATCACCCTACCTTGAGCCGTCTTTACCCAATACCCCCCAACATTAAAAGCCACCACCCACACACCCAACCCTACTCTAAAACCCACCCAATCCCCCCTTAAAAAACCTAACACTACCCCCTTGAAGATCACCCTACCTTGAGCTGTCTTCACATCAGCCATTCGGATTGAACTTCAATCCTATTGGCTGATTGCATTAGCCAATAGGATTTTTCCTACCTTAATTCCGATTGGCTGAAAGGATTCTATCAGCCAATCGGAATTCAAGGGATGCCATCTTGGATGACGTCACTTAAAGGACCAGTAATTCAGTCGTCGGCCGTCGGATGAAGAGGATGCTCCGCGTCGGATGTCTTGAAGATGGACCTGCTCCGCTCCGGAAGGATGAAGATAGAAGATGCCGCCTGGATGAAGCCTTCTGCCGGTCTGGATGTCCTCTTCTGGCCGGATAGGATGAAGACTTCTGCCCCTCTGGAGGACCACTTGTGCCCGGCTGGGTGAAGACGGCTCAAGGTAGGGTGATCTTCAAGGGGGTAGTGTTAGGTTTTTTTAAGGGGGGATTGGGTGGGTTTTAGAGTAGGGTTGAGTGTGTGGGTGGAGGGTTTTAATGTTGGGGGCGTATTGTATTTTTTTTTACAGGTGAAAGAGCTGATTACTTTGGGGCAATGCCCCACAAAAGGCCCTTTTAAGGGCTATTTGTAATTTAGTATAGGGTAGGGAATTTTATTATTTTGGGGGGCTTTTTATTTTATTAGGGGGATTAGATTAGGTGTAATTAGTTTAACATTCTTGTAATTCTTTTTTCCCCCTGTAATTTAGTGGGTTTTTTCCCCCCGTAATTTAGTTTATTTAATTTAATTGTAATTAATTGCAGGTAGTTTAGGTAAAAAGTTTAATTATAGTGTAGTGTTAGGTGTAATTGTAACTTAGGTTAGGGTTTATTTTACAGGTACTTTTGTACTTATTTTAGCTAGATAGTTATTAAATAGTTAATAACTATTTAATAACTATTCTACCTTGTTAAAATAAATACAAAGTTGCCTGTAAAATAAATATAAACCCTAAGATAGCTACAATGTAACTATTAGTTATATTGTAGCTAGTTTAGGGTTTATTTTATAGGTAAGTATTTAGTTTTAAATAGGAATAATTTATTTAATTGTAGTAAATTTATTTAGATGTATTTAAATTATATTTAAGTTAGGGGGGGTTGGACTTATGTTTAGGGGTTAATAAATTTATTATAGTGGCGGCGGCGTTTGCGGCGGCAGATTAGGGGTTAATAAATTTAATATAGTTGCAGCGACGTTGGAGGGGCAGATTAGGGGTTAATAAAAAAATGCAGGTGTCGGCGATGTTGGGGGCAGTAGATTAGGGGTTCATTAGTATAATGTAGGTGGCGGCGGTGTCCGTAGCGGCAGATTAGGGGTTAATAATATAATGTAGGTGTCAGCGATAGCGGGGGCGGCAGATTAGGGGTTAATAAGTGTAATATTAGGGGTGTTTAGACTCAGGGTTCATGTTAGGGTGTTAGGTGCAGACATAAAATTAATTTCCCCATAGGAAACATTGGGGCTGCGTTAGGAGCTGAACGCTGCTTTTTTGCAGGTGTTAGGTTTTTTTTCAGCCAGCTCAGCCCCATTGTTTCCTATGGGGAAATCGTACATGAGCACGTTTTGCCAGCTTACCGCTACCGTAAGCAACGCTGGTATTGAGGTGAGATGTGGAGCTAAATTTTGCTCAACGCTCACTTTTCTGAGGCGTTGGCTTAAGTGAGCGGTAAGAAAAAAAGGCTTGTTAGCCCCGCACAGCCTTACCGAAAAAAACTTGTAATCTAGGCGAATGTATTCGGTGTTACTTATGACAATTTTGAGAAGGGCCTGGAACCTAACTCCCTCACTTCCCATTGACTTACATTATAAACTGGGTTTCAATTTTCAATGGTTTCGATTTACAACCATTCCTCCTGGAACCTAACCCCGGCGTAAACTGAGGGCTACCTGTGTATATGTATATATATATATATATATATATATATATATATATATATATATATATATATATATATATATATATATATATATATATATAAAACAAAAAAAGCACCTTTATTTTTATACTGGGAGACTTTCTGCCAGTACTTAAGATGGTGGTGACAATTGTGGGGTTGGGGAAGGAAGGGAGCTGTTTGAGGGGGTCAGGGGGTCGGATGTGTAAGGTGGGAGGCTAATCTCTACATTAAAGCTAAAATTAACCCTACAAGCTACCTAATTAACCCTTTCACTGATGGGCATAATATACGTGTTGTGCGCAGCAGCATTTAGCGGCTTTCTAATTACCAAAAAGTAATGCCAAAGTTATATATGTATGCTATTTCTTAAAAAAGGGGATCCCAGAGAAGCATTTACAACCATTTGCGCCATGATTGCACAAGCTGTTTGTAAATAATTTCAGTGAGAAACCTAAAGTTTGTGAGAAAGTTTGTGAAAAAGTGAATGATTTTTTTTATTTGATTGCATTAGGCGGTAAAATGGTGGCATGAAATATACCAAAATGGGCCTAGATCAATACTTTGGGTTGTCTACTTATAAAAAATATACATGTGAATGATTATTCAGGGATTCCTGACAGATATCAGTGTTACAATGTAACTATTGCTAATTTTGAAAAAAAAAATGCTTTGGAAGTAACAAAGTGCTACTTGTATTTATTGCCCTATAACTTGCAAAAAAAGCAAAGAACATGTAAACATTGGGTATTTCTAAACTCAGGACAAAATTTAAAAACTATTTAGCATGGTTGTTTTTTGGTGTTTGTAGATGTGTAACAGATTTTGGGGGTCAAAGTAAGAAAAAGTGGGTTTTTTTTCCATTTTATCATCATATTTTATATTTTTTTTATAGTAAATTATATGATATGATGAAAATAGGGGTATCTTTAGAAAGTCTATTTAATGATGAGAAAAATGGTATATAATATGTGTGGGTACAGTAAATGAGTAAGAGGAAAATTACAGCTAAACAAAAGCACTGCAGAAATGTAAAAATAGCCCTGGTCCCAAATGGTCAGAAAATTGAAAAGTGCTGTGGTCACTAAAGGGTTAAAAAACAGTTTGTTTACATATATTAAAACTTCTTATCTGTTAATACACAGTAGCAGGGCATTGTATTAAACTGTATTTTTTATTAACTTTAATGCTCAATTCTCCCGGTGTAAGAGGTGTGTGACGTATGTGTGTGTGAGGCTTATAAGCAATATTAAATATTTTGTATAAAATATAATTTATAGTAATAGTATAATATATATTCTTGTGATGAGCTATATTTGATCCCTTACAAATAACACCTTTACCGATGCTCTGCCAAAACGGAACTTTAGGCCAGAGCTAAGTTGGAGGACATGCGCAGTTGAGTTTAGTGAGATCCTGCTGTGTGAGGAAATCTGCGGTGCCTCTCTGTAGTAAGTCTATGGTGGTACGGATTCACAGGACAGAAATGTTGCTCTAGGGGCTGGAAGAAGTGGCTTCAAAGAGGGGGCAGTCAGAAGAAGTTCCATACTTAAATCAATAGTAAATATATGCTTTAACTTATTAAACATTATCAAATGAAAGTTTGAACCGTATAGGCAAGAAAAAACAATGGCACTACCAAGAGTATATGAGGACTGCTGCCTCATTGTGAAATCTACAAAATTATCACTGTAGATTCAAGGGGCGGTGCTGTGTACAAAACAGACAAAAAAGGATGGAGGGATGAGACCCACCTAAGTATACACGCTCCACAGTCCAGAAAAAATTAAATTCTACAAAATTATGTGGCTCAAAAGAACAATTAGTCAAACGATCTGGATCAGGTACTAAGACTAAAATATTAAAATGTAACTTTTATTGAAATTAAAACTAAAAAACACAGTGCAAATTAAAATTACGGCCAGGGGCTGAGTAAGCATGATAGAAGATAGCTAATGCTGATAACAGCAGTGTGCGATGGTTTATTAAAAAATTGTGACTTTATAAATGACCAATAATTATGCCTAACTAAAAGGACATCACTAGCAGCCGTATAGCGCTAGAGATATAACAATACCTACAGTAGTAGGCCACAGTAACAATTGGGGTCTCAATTAATTTGCACCTGATCGGTGCAACATCCACACATTAACACAGTAGTAGTAATAATGAGGAGAGTAAACTCAAGCGGCTAGATTACGAGTTTTGCATTAGGCTTAAAAAGCAGCGTTGGTCGGTCCTAACGCTGCTTTTTAACGCCCGCTGGTATTACGAGTTTTGCCGGTACAGGTGTAACGCTCACTTTATTGGCCAGACTTGGAAATACCGCAAATCCACTTACGTAAATTGCGTATCCTATTTTTTCAATGGGACTTGCATAGCGCCGGTATTACGAGTCTGACAAAAAGTGAGCGGTAGATCCTCTCCTGTCAAGACTGGTACCGCAATTTAACGTCAGTAGTTAAGAGTTTTATGGTACAACGCCGTAGCATAAAACTCTTAACTAAAGTGCTAAAAAGTACACTAACCCCCATAAACTACCTATTAACCCCTAAACCGAAGCCCTCCCACATCGCAAACCCCTAACTTAAATATAATTACAATAAATCTAAATAAAATTCCTATCATTAACTAAATTATTCCTATTTAAAACTAAATACTTACCTATAAAATAAACCCTAAGCTAGCTACAATATAACTAATGGTTACATTGTATCTAGCTTAGGGTTTATTTTTATTTTACAGACAAGTTTGTATTTATTTTAACTAGGTAGAATAGTTATTAAATATTTATTAACTATTTAATAACTACCTAGCTAAAATAAATACAAAAGTACCTTTAAATTAAACCTAACCTAAATTACAATTACACCTAACACTACACTATAATTAAATTAATTCCCTAAATTAAATACAATTAAATACAATTAAATACAATTAAATAAAATTATCTAAAGTACAAAAAAACCCAAAACACTAAATTACAGAAAATAATAAACAAATTACAAGATTTTTAAACTAATTACACCTAATCTAATCCCCCTAACCAATTAAAAAAGCCCCCCCCCAAAATAAAAAAGCCCTACCCTACACTAAATTACAAATAGCCTTTAAAAGGGCCTTTTGTGGGGCATTGCCCCAATGTAATCAGCTCTTTTACCTGAAAACAAAATTACAAATACCCCCCAACATTAAAACCCACCACCCACACAACCAACCCTACTCTAAAACCCACCCAATACCCCCTTAAAAAAACCTAACACTAACCCCTTGAAGATCACCTTGCCAGGAGAAGTCTTCATCCAACCGGGCCGAAGTCCTCAACAAAGCCGGGAGAAGTCTTCATCCAAGCCAGGCGAAGAGGTCCTCCAGACGGCAGACATCTTCATCCAGACGGCATCTTCTATCTTCATCCATCCGGCGTGGAGCGGGTCCATCTTCAAGACATCCGACACGAAGCATCCTCTTCATCCGACGGCTAACACAGAATGAAGGTACCTTTAAGTGACGTCATACAAGATGGCGTCCCTTCAATTCCGATTGGCTGATAGAATTCTATCAGCCAATCGGAATTAAGGTAGAAAAAATCCTATTGGCTGATGTAATCAGCCAATAGGATTGGAGTTCAATTCTATTGGCTGATCCAATCAGCCAATAGGATTGAGCTCGCATTCTATTGGCTGATTGGATCAGCCAATAGGATTGAACTTCAATCCTATTGGCTGATTGCATCAGCCAATAGGATTCTTTCTACCTTAATTCCGATTGGCTTATACAAGATCTTAATTCCGGCTGGAGGACCACTTCGCCCGGCTTGGATGAAGACTTCTCCTGGCTTTATTGAGGACTTCGGCCTGGTTGGATGAAATCAGTAGTTAAGAGTTTTATGGTACAACGCCGTAGCATAAAACTCTTAAATAAAGTGCTAAAAAGTACACTAACACCCATAAACTACCTATTAACCCCTAAACCGAGGCCCTCCCACATCGCAAACCCCTAACTTAAATATAATTACAATAAATCTAAATAAAATTCCTATCATTAACTAAATTATTCCTATTTAAAACTAAATACTTACCTATAAAATAAACCCTAAGCTAGCTACAATATAACTAATGGTTACATTGTATCTAGCTTAGGGTTTATTTTTATTTTACAGACAAGTTTGTATTTATTTTAACTAGGTAGAATAGTTATCAAATATTTATTAACTATTTAATAACTACCTAGCTAAAATAAATACAAAAGTACCTTTAAATAAAACCTAACCTAAATTACAATAACACCTAACACTACACTATAATTAAATTAATTCCCTAAATTAAATACAATTAAATACAATTAAATAAAATTATCTAAAGTACAAAAAAACCAAAACACTAAATTACAGAAAATAATAAACAAATTACAAGATTTTTAAACCAATTACACCTAATCTAATCCCCCTAACCAATTAAAAAAAGCCCCCCACAATAAAAAAAACCCTACCCTACACTAAATTACAAATAATCCTTAAAAGGGTCTTTTGTGGGGCATTGCCCCAAAGTAATCAGCTCTTTTACCTGAAAACAAAATTACAAATACCCCCCAACATTAAAACCCACCACCCACACAACCAACCCTACTCTAAAACCCACCCAATACCCCCTTTAAAAAACCTAACACTAACCCCTTGAAGATCACCTTACCGGGAGAAGTCTTCATCCAACTGGGCCGAAGTCCTCAACGAAGCCGGGAGAAGTCTTCATCCAAGCCAGGCGAAGAGGTCCTCCAGACGGCAGACGTCTTCAACCAGACAGCATCTTCTATCTTCATCCATCCGGTGCGGAGCGGGTCCATCTTCAAGACATCCGACACGAAGCATCCTCTTCATCCGACGGCTAACACAGAATGAAGGTACCTTTAAATGACGTCATCCAAGATGGCGTCCCTTCAATTACGATTGGCTGATAGAATTCTATCAGCCAATCGGAATTAAGGTAGAAAAAATCCTATTGGTTGATGTAATCAGCCAATAGGATTGGAGTTCAATCCTATTGGCTGATCCAATCAGCCAATAGGATTGAGCTCGCATTCTATTGGCTGATTGGATCAGCCAATAGGATTGAACTTCAATTCTATTGGTTGATTGCATCAGCCAATAGGATTTTTTCTACCTTAATTCCGATTGGCTGATACAAGACCTTAATTCCGTCTGGAGGACCACTTCGCCTGGCATGGATGAAGACTACTCCTGGCTTCATTGAGGACTTCGGCCTGGTTGGATGAAGACTTCTCCTGGGAAGGTGATCTTCAAGGGGTTAGTGTTAGTTTTTTTGTAGGGGGTATTGGGTGGGTTTTTAGAGTATGGTTGGTTGTGTGGGTGGTGGGTTTTAATGTTGGGGGGGGATTTGTAATTTCTTTTACAGGTAAAATAGCTGATTACTTTTGGGCAATGCCTCGCAAAAGGCCCTTTTAAGGGCTTTTTGTAATTTAGTGTAGGTTAGGGTTTTTTTTTTATTTTGGGGGGGCTTTTTTATTTTGTTAGGGGGATTAGATTAGGTGAAATTAGTTTAAAAATCTTGTAATTTGTTTATTATTTTCTGTAATTTAGTGTTTGTTTTTTTGTACTTTAGATAATTTTATTTAATTGTTTTTAATTGTATTTAGTTGTATTTAATTTAGGGAATTAATTTAATTTTAGTGTAGTGTTAGGTGTTAGTGTAACTTAGTTTAGGTTTTATTTTACAGGTCAATTTGTATTTATTTTAGCTAGGTAGTTATTAAATAGTTAATAACTATTTAATAACTATTGTACCTAGTTAAAATAAATACAAACTTGCCTGTAAAATAAAAATAAACCCTAAGCTAAATACAATGTAACTATTAGTTATATTGTAGCTAGTTTAGGGTTTATTTTACAGGTAAGTATTTAGTTTTAAATAGGAATTATTTAGGCAATAATAGTAATTTTATTTAGATTATTTTAAATTATATTTAAGTTAGGGGGTGTTAGGGTTAGGGTTAGACTTATGTTTAGGGGTTAATACATTTAATATAGTGGCGGCGACGTTGGGGGCGGCAGATTAGGTGTTAATAAGTGTAGGTAGGTGGCTGCAACATTGGGGGCGGTAGATTAGGGGTTAATAAATATTAGGTATGTTTCGGCAATGTTGGGGGCAGCAGATTAGGGGTTCATAACTATAATGTAGGTGGCGGCGGTGTCCGGAGCGGAAGATTAAGGGTTAATAATATAATGTAGGTGTCTGCGATGTTGGGGGCAGCAGATTAGGGGTTAATAAATTCAAGATTAGGGGTATTTAGACTCGGGGTTCATGTTAGGGTGTTAGGTGTAAACGTAAATTTTATTTCCCCATAGGAATCAATGGGGCTGCGTTAAGGAGTTTTACGCTGCTTTTTTGCAGGTGTTAGAATTTTTTCCAGCTGGCTCTTCCCGTTGATTCCTATGGGGAAATCATGCACAAGCACGTTACACCAGCTCACCGCTAATGTAAGCAGCGCTGGTATTGGAGTGCAGTAATGAGCAAAATTTTGCTCAACGCTCACTTCATGTCTGGTTTGTAAAAACTCGTAATACCAGCGCTTTCTGTAAGTGAGCGGTGAGCATAAATTGCTTGTTAGCACCACATAGTCTCTAACGCAGCCAAAAGTTAACACAGTCAAATATAAATCACTGTTATATATCAGTGATGTGTATTAGTAAAATATAATTACTCTCAACATATCCTCATCATTGGAGTGTCGTGATCTTAATCATTAAATGGTACATATAAAAGTGATCTCTTTATGTAGCTGCAAAATGTTAGTTGGCGATTACTAAATAAGTGCACATTAAAAATATGCCAGATATTGTATAAAGCAACTGTTGATATTAAATGCAATATACAAGGATTGGGATATAACTCAAAAGTGAATTATTATTGGTACATAACTACATAAACCAGCATTGATAATTGGTGTATGTATACAATACTTAGTTGGATTGCAGTATTAATAAATGAGCGTCCCAAACCTTTAGGCATGTATTTAATTTAACATTTTAATTGAATCCCTAGCAACATTGTATTGTTAGAGACATGATTGGTGCATACAATATTACGGCAAAGAGATAGGTAAGCTTGTGTTGGAGTACCAGTGGTTAATACCAAATTATCAGACCAAAACGATGGTCGGAGTTATAGAAAGTAGGACCCAGAGTTGTTCCACACCTAGATATGAATAACTGTAGTATATTATATTTCAGTGGGATGAATGTATAAATCTTCATGTAAGCATTCAGAACATACCAACACTATGTCGTTTGGTTACAAGGCATATAAGATTAACCTGAGGCCATAGTAGCTTTTCTTAAGATGAGCTTAACTTCAGATTATGTTATATAGATATTCAGTATAGGCATATGCCTTAAATAGAAAAAGTACATACAGGACATAGACGGTTAAATATGAGATTGCTGTAATCATTCATATGTGACCATAGATACCCTCTTAGAGCGGTAACTTTTAAAGAGCACAATATATACCAGTGCTGATAGTTATAAGGGCATTGAGCATTCATATTTTATATGGTACACATAAACATAAAGTCTATTTATAGAATCTAATATAAATACGTGACCGCATATATATATAAGCAGCCGGGGTTGTAGCCTGCAAGGGGAGAATGCGGTATGGTCTTAGAGTATTCTTATGTAGCCAGCTACCCAAGACCTAGGAGCCTCAGAGAGTTACTTTCAATAAATTATCGGTAACGTTATATTACGGAAAATTCAACAATTAAAACCATGCACATTAAAATAAGGGGTCATGCTACTCGTGACACCAGGACGCTAACCTAAAACACAGGAGTTCCCTAGACTCCTCACCAGAGCCCTCTCAAGTTTGAACCATAGTCTATTATATTTGATGTTTGTATATGTTGCTTTTTTTTTTGTACGTTTATTGTCCCTTTAAGAACTTGGACCGCCCAATTGTCGGATATAAAAGGGCAAGATCATGGAAGGCTATACTACAGAAAACTGACCCATGCCAATATTATATGACAAAGACATGGTTGAGTGAGCTGCTTAGTAAGCGCAACAGGAACTAGTAGAGATAATGTGAATTTATATTTTACTAATAGATGATATAAAACAGAGATAATACTGATGATGGGGCAAAAACCCCAAAACATCACATTAAAATAAGTTGAGAAAAGACCCAGAAAGTGCTTCTATTTGGGGAGTGTACTGTATATATAGTATATGTGTATATATATATATATATATATATATATATATATATATATATATATATATATATATATATAGTTAATTTACAAAAATGTTTTTGCTCACTTAAATGTTTTATTTTTATTTGGTAATTTATTTAATTAACAGTTTGCTCTTTTTCATGTTACACACTATGCAAATTTAAACAGTGGACTATATTCATTAAGCGTGCAAAAACTCTGGTTAGCCAAATATATTCAACCTCTATTATCTTGAGATTTTGGAGAGCATTTTCTCATGTCAGTGGATCAACTATTGTGGAGGATTTCATAACAACCGTAGATTAATTGAACAGATTGTGAATCAAGGTCAGTATTTAAATTAATGGAGTGCTATAGCACAAACTGGCATAATAATTAATGCAAATTGCAGTCTTGGCTGAAGAACCCATCTGCTAACCATTTTACTTTTATCTTCAAAAGTGGAATGTGTGATATGATGGAGATGATAAAGTTTAATTTATGGGGTATTAGATGCACTTATTTGTTCAGGCCGTGCACTTTTTTTTTTTTATTTCCTTGAAAAGTGTATTAAAACATCATCCTTGTCATTTCATAAACATACTAAATGGGCCAAATGTTTCTTAACCAACAACAAGTTCAATAAGAAACAGCTGACAAAGTTAAAAGGAGAGACATACAATGGAAAAATGTATAGAATGCACACAACAACATGGAAAATAATAATAATAATGATATTTATAAAACTTTTTTTTTCTTTCAGCATTTTCGCTGGGGCACGCTGTTAGTCAGTTTACTCCTCTCTGCCCAGATCTTTGAGGGTCCGTAGTGTATTTGAATGTCTGGGATTGGGTAAATTAGCCAAAGCTTTGATTTGAGATCCATATTGGTGTTTTAAAATAACCAATAATAAAAAGCAAAATAATATGAAAGGGTCATAAAACTTAAATTTGTGCTATTGCTATTCCACTAAAATTTGCACACATCAGTTTATCTTAATTCTATGATTTTATATATATATGTGTGTCTGTGTGTGAACAAGGAAACCAAAGAAGCGCAAAACTCGATTCATGTGAGCTTATTATACAATGACAAATGCACACATAAAATCACACTTACAAGATGTGCAAGAAATATCAGCGTGTCATCAATATAGACAGTCAGGTAAGCAATTCACAGGATCAGGTCCGGAAGGATGACAATAGACATGCCCTACACGCATAACCACCTTGTTTCCCAAACAGGGGGCAGTCTCTGGTCTCAGGATACAGGAATTCGTAATAACAATAATAAAAAATAGCTAAAATTACTTTAAAACACCAACATAAGGATGATTTATAATGGGATGACAGAAACCTCAACGTGTTTCTCCCATTCTGTAGACAGACTTTCTCAAGAGGATAATAATAATGACATATAAACTAACAGGTAACAAACCCCTTGATAAAGGTTTCAATAGCCAATTAAAAGAGAGGGTGTGTACAGGTAAACACACCTCCCAGGTGTCGGCCTATTTGAATATTAATTATATGGTTACACTTAATCTGGTGGTTCCAAACATTTTAAAATACAATAAAAAATACCATAAAAAAACTTTGTAAAACACCTTACATCATAAAACACCTTACATCATGAAACATACATACAAATATTATGTCATACAATTTCACACTTATTATATAACAAGATTAATAAAGAATGTATATATATCCCCCAAATTCATGAACTTCACCTGCTTAACCTTATTAAAAACATGGACTTAAAGAATTGTCTCATATTTGGGCCAGTCATAATATAATTTTACACAATTGTTATAGCCTACCTTTGTGCCAGTCCAAACTATAGACTAATATGGTTATTCTTTCTTAATGTGCACAAACCTACTCACTAAAATATATAACCTTTGGTGCGCCCCACTATTTAGTAGAAAACACTAACCATGGCTACGGTTATAAAGATGGTAATATAATAAAATTGATCAATGTTCATAATCATGAAAACGTACCCTCTGCTTACATATGAGCTGCCACATCTATATCGATGTTTAAGCCTAGACTAGGGTATAGAGATTTCATTTTATATATCCATACAGTTTCTAGTTTACATAGTTTTAAAATTCTATCCTTCTCTTTCGGGGAAACCCAATCAATGATTTGTATTTTCAAACTGCTTGGATCACTATTGTGACATTCCATAAAATGTCTAGGGACATATTGTGTTTCTTGGACTTTTCTTTTATATTATACTGTAGAATATGTAGAATAGAACCTTCTTTTTATTTTTATTTTGGTGCGACCTACATAAAATTGGCCACACCTACATTCCAAGAGGTACACTACATATGTAGAATTGCAGTTACTTTGTACTTTGATGTCAAATTCATCTGAACAATTAGAATTGTGAAAAATAGGAAAGGTGTTGATGTGTGGACACATACCACACTTTATCTTACCACATTTCATAGTACCCTTATTATTAACCAACCAATTTGTATTTGAAGGATTATCAAATATTCCCTTTTTCTTAGTTCTAAGTTTACTAGGAGCCAGCAAATTTTTTAAATTTTTACCCCTTTTAAAAGTAATGACAGGCTGATCTCCAATATGGCTTCCCAACACTGGGTCAGCTACCAATATAGGCCAGTGTTTTCTCAGGATGCCCTTAATTTTACTGGCTCATTAAAGGTAGTTATAAATCTAATAGGTGTATTCCCTTGTATATCTTGTTTGTGGTCCGTATTAAATCTGGAGATATTAGTTCTGCTCTATTTCTATTCTTTGCTTTTTCTCTTGAATCCGTAAGCAAATCTGCATTTACTCACTCATGTCACTTTGGCACTTGAGATATTTGTGTGCAAATTGTGCGCACATATACAACAATATTATTATTATTGCCTTTTTCCATTTCTGTGTATCTTGTATATAATATTTAGGTAATATAATATCTAGGTTATATCAGTTGTGTACATTGCTTCATATTGGGAATTAGCGCAGACTATTTCTATTTGTGTTTTTATATATATATATCCTACTGCTCAGTTTGTCCTTTTATGCAAACAAAAATACCTTACAGGGTCTATGCTAAACTTCATACAGACAGATACAGCTGTTTTTGCTGTAGATTTGTCCTCTTTCAGTACCTCCACAAAGGTCCTGGCCTATGTAGGCTTGTGAAAAATACTAATTTATGTTACTGAATTGGTTTTCAATGCAGTACACTGGGAAAAGCAGACTTACTCAAGCCACAATCCACATTTTTGTTCATGTTAAAGGCTAATTATAACATAATAGTGATTAACTAATGAGCATCACAAGAACAATGGTATAGTCTCTGCTAAGTGTTAATCCTATAAAATAGATCAAACACACATAACTTTATGACCCACAAGGATATAGATCACATTTAAAGATGCTGAAGAAAATTAAACTGCCAAAGCAAATTCTTTGCAGGAGAAAAATACTTTATGGTCCTTAAAAAACACTTCCGATGTGGTATCCGGATATAGATTTCAGTGTTCTGTTCCTAAAGAAAACATTTTACAGTAATTTCACTCCATTAGATTCCTTCAGATTCTCATCCAAAGTGCTTTCCCCGGATTTTAACCGGGTTTTCAAATTTAAAGCCCTTCCAGACTGTGGTGTAGTTAAAAATAAAAGTTGTGGGAGAAGTTTGGCCATTGAAAATCATTTGCAGCAAACAAGGCTCTGAAAGTTTTTACATTTGATTGTTTATGTTAATTTATTGCAAGACTACAGAAATGTATTTTAATTTAAAGGAGTTTTGTGTCCCTTTAACTTAAATGGACAGTCTACTCCAATATTTTTATTGTTTAAAAAGATTGATAATCCCTTTATTACCCATTCCCCAGTTTTGCACAACCAACATGGTTATATTAGTATACTTTTTACCTATGTGATTAGCTTGTATTTAAGCCTATACAGACTGCCTTCCTATCTCATTGCTATTTACAGACTTGAATTTTAGATAATTAGTGCTGACTCATGAATAACTCCACGGGAGTGAACACAATTGCCTAGATTACGAGTTTTGCGTTACGATGCGGTACGGCTATAACCGCTGAAAAATTGGCCATTGCGCTCAAATGGCCAGTAACGCATATTATGTATGAGTTGCCGCGATATAGCTATACCGCAAGCATTTTATCCTGTAACGCAACGTCCATTCCGGACTAAAAAAAATGACATTTGAGTGTGGGATTTTCAATAGCGTCGTACTACAGGTTGGGCGTTATGGCTAAAATTCCGACATCTGAGACTAGTAGTTATGGATTTTGCGAAACAAAATGTTTCACAAAACTCATAACTAAAATGCTAGAAAGTACACTAATATCCATAAACTACATATTAACCCCTAAACCGCTACCCTCCCGCATCGCAAACATTATAGTAAACCTATTAACCCCTAATCTGCCGCCCACCCACATTGCGACTATTAAATAAACCTATTAACCCCTAATCCGCCACCCACCCACATCGCCAACACTAAATACATCTAGTAACCCCTAAAATGCCACTCCCCGACATCGGCAACACTAAATAAAATGATTACCCCTAAAACGCTGCACCCTGACATTGCAACACTAAATAAACCTATTAACCTCTAAACCACCAGTCCCCCACCTCGTAGCTAATAAATTAAACCTATTAACCCCTAAACCTAACACCCCCTAACTTTAAATTAAAACTTACAATATAACTATCTTAAAATAAATAAAAACTTACCTGTGAAATAAAATAAAACTAACATTAAACTATAAATTAACCTAACATTACTCTTATAATAAAATTTAAAAAAAAGACCAATTAAAAAAACTAAATTACAAATTTAAATAAACCTAATACTATGAAAAAAATAAAAAAATCTAACATTACAAAAAATAATAAACACTAAATTACGAAAAATAAAAAACTCTAAGCTTACAAAAATAATAAATGAAATTATAAAAAATAAAAACAATTACACGTAATCTAATAGCCCTATAAAAATAAAAAAGCCCCCCAAAATAAAACACCCCCTAACCTACAATAAACTACCAATAGCCCTTAAGAGGGCCTTTTGTAGGGCATTGCCCTGAAGCAATCAGCTTTTTTACCTAGAAAAAAAATACAAAGTCCCCCCAACAGTAAAATCCCCCAACCAACCCCCCAAAATAAAAAATCTAAAGCTACCCATTGCCCCTAAAGGGGCATTTGTATGGGCATTGCCCTTAAAAGGGCATTCAGCTCTTTTGGGAGGCGGAGCCATCGCTCAACAATGGCGGCTGCACTTTAGGTGAGCTCTCACTTCTGAGCCATGTGAAGCGACTAAAACGGACCTATAATTTCATCCAGCACTTATAACTACCACGGGCTGCCTGTTGGCTGTGATCGTTACCCCATCACCAGCAAAAAGCGGAACCAGCGACTACGGCTCGACGACATCACTGAAGGCAGTGAACAGGCCACGCACAAACGCTCCTAAATTTCAGAGCGGCGGGAACTCTGAGATAAAGAGCTGGGGCTCCGTCAGACCAGCTTAAGCAATCTCGGCTGAACTCTTTGGCTAGATCTGTGTTACCGGAACACATAAGGCCTTAACTCAGCTGAGTAACGCCACATTTCAGGAGAGCAGAGGTGGGATCGCACTACAGGCAAGTTGTGTACTAAAACTTATTAACAGGCCAGAAATGTTTTGCGGTCTATCTCAGAGCTGGTGGAGTAATAACTCAAGCAATAGAATAACAGAATTGCCAACAAAGATAACATAATAAAGACAGGTGCAGGCATCATAACACCAGAGGCTGTAAATATTTGATATATAAGCGGAGGCTTCAGGGGGAAGTAGGGACACAAGATGTCGCCAAAAAAGGCAATAAAAAGGACACACAAGGGAAAACTGCTCCCACAAAGACATCTTCAGTCAATAACTTTTTTTATGTCTCTTGATCATACCAACCCCCCTGACAAACAACAGATAAATGTAAACCTGCAAGACACAGCAATCTCATCAGAGTCAGAAGATGACAGCGCAGCGGAGGCAATCACCAGCCCAAAAGCCTTATTTAATTCCCTGCCTTCAAAAAAAGATTTTTCATCTTTAGTCTCCCAAGTGAAATAGTGTATAAGCGATGAATTGATGGAAGTGAAAAAAGACCTCAATGACCTAGGGCACAGGATAGAAAAAATAGAGACTGACCAAGATGCACACGCAACAACTATTTCAGAAGTGCACTCACAAATGTTGAAACAGGATGACTACACACAGGTTCTTGAAAACAGAATTGATGATATTGAAAATCGCAGCAGGAGGCAAAATATTAGATTTAGAGGGATTCCTGAAAGCATTGTGGCAGAGGATCTTGGAAGATACCTGCAGGGCCTATTTAACTTTCTCAGGGAAGATGACTCGGCGGACATAGTGGAGATTGACAGGGTACACAGAGCCCTACGCCCTAAACCACTCGATACCCAGCCACCAAGGGACGTCATAGCAAAGTTAAAAAATATACGGCCAAAGAGGAAATCATGAGACTGGCCCGGGCGAAATAACCGATTAGGTATGACAACAATGAATTACAACTGTTCCCAGATCTTTCAGTGAGAACCTTACAAAAGAGAAAGGAACTGGCCCCCCTCACTAGCATGCTCAGGAAACAGAACATAGCATATAGGTGGGGATTCCCATCTCACTTATCAATCAGCTGGAAAGGAACCAGGATATCCTGTAGATCATGGGAGGAGATACCAGATATTTGCAAGACTCTAGACTTAACAACACCCCAACCCCCTGATAATCCATTATCAAAAGAATGACTATCACAAAGCAGTCCATAGAACCTCTTCCACAGAGACCAGAATGGCAGAGATCTCAACCCAAAAAACCTCGTAGACAAGCCATGAACCCAAACCCAACCCCGGGAGTGGGGACCTGAAGAGACACGCTGTTTATCCTTTTTACTAGATTTGTGCTTTCACTAAATATTTTGTGCATTTTACATTTTATAATTCACATTCTGTGGTTTGCCATATGTATTTTCCTTTTCTTTTAGGATAAGATAACGGAAATTCAAGATGTGGAACAGTTATTATATCCTGAAGCCTGACACTTGCTAAATTCACCAAGGCAATAATACCGCTCCCCTTCTGTGAAAATACGGGGGGGGGGGGGGCTGTATCTATTTTTTTTTTTATTTATTTTTTTTTTTTTTTTGAAAATTTTTTATTAACAGAAATCAAACAATTACAGTTGTAAAACAGTAATGCAATTCAGGTCTCAGTTAATTCACAGGCAATAGATTAACAATAATGTTCTAGTCCTTCAAAACTAGGCTAACTTACAGAGGTGGTATTCTTAAACAGGTTGGTGATTAAGGCATTCTAAGTTCTTTTCTTTTTTACAGCATTCAAATATTCTTCCCATAGAAACACAATAGAATAATATTCCTCCAGTTTGTTCACTAAACCATAGTGGTATTTCTCTAGGGATAATGTTAATGTGATGGAGTCTATCCATTCCTCTCTAGATGGAACATCAGTACTTTTCCATCGTCTTGGAATTAACTGTTTAGCACAATTCAGCATCATATTCAGTATTACCGCTCTGAGCCTGCATCTAATCTTGGTTGGCTTATGAAATAAACACGTCTGTGGGTCTAGGGATATGTCATAGTGTGTGGCTTTGCGAATCTCAGAGGTCACCATTCTCCAAAATTCCTGTATTTTTGGACAGTGCCACCACACGTGAAGCAGTGTACCTGTCTGGCCGCAATTTCTCCAGCATAAGGCTTGGGTGTTAGGGTAGATCAGGGATAACCTATGTGGTGTCAAATACCATCTACTTAGTAACTTCATGTTTGTCTCCCTGAATTTCATAGATGTGGTGGAAGAGTTCATGTGTTTAATTATGGTGAGCCAATCCTTTTCTGTAAGAGGGGAGTTAAAATCTTTCTCCCACTTCTCTGTATATGATGGTAGCTTGCGTGAGTGATAACTTAATAGTTGTTGGTAGGTCATAGAGAGGTGGCCCTTAGTCGCCACTTGTGAGAAGCATATATTTTCAAACGGTGTACGTGTTCTAAGAATTTGCTGTTTGTCAGGGTGTGTGTTGATATAGTGTTGAAGTTGGAAAAACTTATACCATTGTTGGAAGTGATCAATATTCAATTCTAGTAGCTCTTCTTTTGTACATAGGGACTGCCCCCTTAAAACCTTACTAAATGGAATTAGAGTGTGGATCGTGCTGTCAGTTGTACCAATACTTTTGTACTTTATTTGAAAGACAGGATTAGTGATAGTTGGGGATAAGGGGGATGGAACGGATGATATAGAAGGGAAATGTTTGAGAACATAGTGCCATGATTTAAAGGTTTCCCTTGTGAGTGAAGATATTGACGTAGTACATGTTTGTTCGGTAGGGGGTATCCAGCAGGCGCTACCAAGATTGGGGAAAGAGGCTAGTGAGTGTTCTAGTGCAATCCATTCCTTATTTATCCCATTTTTGCACCAATCAATGATACGTACCAGCTGTGTTGCTAATCTATAGAGTGCTATGTTTGGGGCCCCTAATCCCCCTCTATCTTTAGGCATATACAACGTGTGCATTGGAACCCTTATCATATGTTCAGACCAGATAAAGGAGTTGAGAGCCTTTTGTAAAGAGCGTATATATGAGTCCGGAAGTTGTATGGGGAGGGCTTGGAAAGTGTATAGTATCTTGGGGAGTACCATCATTTTTATTGAGTTTATACGACCTATCCAAGATATACTTTTATGTTTCCACTCATGTAGTTCCTTTTTAAGTTTTTGCAGTAGTGGGAGATAGTTTAATGAAAATACTAATGATTTGTTTTCAGGGATTTGAACACCTAAATATTTAATTGATTTAGTGTTATGATGATACCCAAAGTCTGTTTGTATCTTGTCTACCAAATTAGAGGGGTTGTAAAAGCTGATGAATTCTGACTTAGTTTCATTAACTTTGAAGTAAGAATACCTGCTATAGTTTGAGAGCTCTGACGATATCGCCTTAAGGGAGGTGGCAGGGGATGTTAATGTGAGCATGACATCATCGGCATATAATGCCATTTTATAGTGATTGCCTTGGACCTCAATTCCTTTTATCTCTGAGTTCTGCCTAATTTTGGATGCCAAAATCTCCATTGCCAGAACAAACAGCAAAGGCGAGAGAGGGCAGCCCTGTCTCGTACCATTGGCAATAGTTATTGGGGGAGTTAGGGAATCGTTTAGTCTAATTCTAGCCGAGGGGGAATTATACAATGCAAATATTTTTTCAACTATTGTTTGTCCAAATCCAAATTTATATAAAGTTGCCTTTAAGAACCTCCAATTTAGTCTATCGAAGGCCTTTTCGGCATCTATTGATAGAAATATAGTAGGTATCTCATTAACTGTGACATAGTCGAGAAGGTTAAGTAGCTTTATTGTATTGTCCCTAGCTTCCCGGGAGGGAGTAAAGCCTGCTTGGTTGACATGTATTAGTGTAGGGAGAAATTTATTAATACGGGAGGCAATAATCTTAGCGTAAAGCTTTATATCTGTATTAATTAAGGAGATAGGGCGGAAGTTTGATGGGGTTGTAGGGGGCTTATCAGGTTTAGGTAGTACTGTTATATGAGCCTCAACCATGTTTTTAGAAAATGGATTCCCCTCCCCCACCTCATTAAAAAGTTGGAGAAGAAAAGGGGACAAAATATCTTTAAAGAATTGATAGTAATTCACTGAAAAGCCGTCTGGGCCTGGGCTTTTACCCTTATTCATTTCCTTAAGTCCTCTAATAATTTCTTGATGGGTAATGGGTGAATCTAACTCAGCTCTCTGTTCGGGAGTCAGGGAAGGCAGGACACAGTTCTGTAGGTAATGTTCTAACTCTGAGTCTTCAATGGGCTTAGCGGTGGTAGGAGCTATATTATATAATTTAAGGTAGTATTCCCGGAATTGTGCACCTATCTCCGGGGTAGTTTGCACCTTTTGTTTTTGAGGGGTGATCAAATGGTGGATATATGATTTTAGTTTTCTCTTTTTAAGAGCTCTGGCCAATAATTTCCCTGCCCTATCACCTTCATAGAAAAATTTTTGTTTAACTTTATGAGTGATAGCTTGTTGTTCTTGGGCTAGGAGAGATTTCAATTGATTTCTAGTGCGCATTAAATCTTGTAATACTTGTGGGTCGGTAGGTGTTTTCTTGTGTTGTAGGTCTAATTTAGATAGTGATTCAGCCAATTCGGTGTATCTTAAGCGGGCTCTTTTCTTATTTTGTGCCCTAATTTTTATGAACTCCCCTCTCATATAGCACTTATGTGTTTCCCACAAAGTGGAGATTTCAATATCAGGGGTGTTATTGATAGTAAAAAATTCTTGCAGGGAGCGTGTCAAGGCCTCTGTGTGCTCAGTCTTGTGTAATATTGCATCGTCCAACTTCCATATGAATTCAGAATTCCTGGAGTTGGGCCAGTTTAGAGAGAGTAATACAGCAGAGTGATCAGACCATGTGGTGGCTTTGATCTGGGAGTTTGAAAGGTGAGGGAGACCTACTTGGTTTACAAAAAAATAATCTAATCTGCTGTACATTTTTGTGGGGGCTGAGAAGAATGTGTAATCGATCTTGTCCTCATGGAAATATCTCCAGGAGTCATAAAGATTGTGTTCCCTTATATTTTTCCACAAAAATTGTGCGGTTTTCTTAGAAACGCAGACGTTGATATTTGAACTATATTTTAGTGGTTGGAGAGGGAAGTTAAAGTCTCCCCCCAGGATGACAATACCTTTGGCCATGTCTACTAGTTTCTGAAACATTTTACGAAAAAATGGGATGTGTTGAACATTTGGGGCATAGATGTTAATTAATGAGACTGGGGTTCCATATAGAAGTCCAAAGACTCCCAGAAACCGTCCTTCAGTATCTTTGGTGGTTTGTATGTGATGGAAGGCTGTGTTCCTATGGAATAAAATGCTAACCCCCCTTTTTTTTTGTAGATCAGAACTGTGGTAGTGTTGGGTAAAGTGGGAGCCTAGATATTTAGGTTCTTTGTGCCTTTTGAAATGTGTCTCCTGTAGAAACAAAATATCTGCTTTTCTCCTAGATAAGTCAAGCAATGCCATTGAACGCTTGTTAGGTGAATTAAATCCCCTAACATTTTGTGAGATTATTTGTAGTGTGTGTGTCATAGTAACATATGTCTAACATCATACCTGTCATCTGAAATCCTACCAGAATTGAAATCTTGTAAATACCAATAACCTGCTTTCCTTTGAATGTACATGAAATATGAAAAAATGGGACCTGCATTGAAAACGTAATTAAAAAAAAATACAAGTATAAATAAAAACACATGTCTTAACAGTAAACATCTAATAATTAGCATCAATTTTCTAATAACACAAACTCAGGGGTATCCTAGAGAAACCGCGAGTATTCTTATCATAATTACTATAATTAAGTAACACCAGAGAACTTAAATTGTGCCACCTAGGTGGCCAACAGGAATGTCCTTGAGTTAGTCCTGAAACAAAGTGTCTCTATAAAATTATAGAAATCTTCGCCTTAAGGCGATAAACAGAGTCATGGAATTATAGCACACATAAAATAACTTTACTCACGAATCCGAACAGTCATATTCACAGAGATTCTGGTTCTGAGTCCTCTTCATCCTTGGAAGAGGCTGGGGACCCCGACTCCCTTTGCTGTGAGGGTGAAGCAGTAGATTTCTGTGCTTGTGAGAGTCTACCTTTTTTTTTTGGTTGAATAGTGTTCCATGTTTCTTTTTTCTTCTGCGCTTGAGATTTTGCACTCTCCGACGGGCATTCCTGTTGAGTGGATGGTATAGGGGGAGGATCTAAGTCCAATAATTTACAAAACTGTGGTATTTCTTGTGGACTTGCACAGTGGACCCATCTGTTATTATGAATAACCATGAGTTGAAATGGAAATCCCCATCTATACGGGATCCTCTTATTTCTAAGGATAGTTGTGACTGGAGAAAGTTCTTTTCTACGTTGTAGAGTACGGACTGCCAGATCTGCGTAGAATTGTAAGACAACACCGCGAAACCTAACGGGTTGTTTTTTCCTCGACGCTGCCATAAGGTTTTCCTTTTCCTGGAAATTTTTGAATTTAATGATGATGTCTCTAGGGGGCGCTGTATCAGGTGGTTTGGGCCTTAACGCCCTATGTGCCCTCACCCATTGTATGGTAGCTGCATTAGGGTCATCTAACAAATGTTGAAATAAAGCTGGTAGATACACTGGGAGGTCCTTGGGGAGAACTGATTCTGGGGCACCTCTTATTCTTATGTTTTTCCGTCTATTCCTATTTTCCATGTCCTCCATTTTATCCTGCAGCGCCACTATCTGTTCTGCTTGCTGTTCAATTGTTTCTTGTATGGTTGTCACCTCTGTTTTAATCATATCTTGGTTATCTTCTAGAGCTTCCACCCTAAAGCCTACAGTATGTAAATCTTGCTTTAGTTCCATCAGCTCTTCTCTGATACATGTTCTTACTATTTTAGCAATGTCCTGTGTAGAAGCCAGAGAGGAGAGGATATGTGTGGGTATCTGAGTATGCTCCTCATTCGATGCTTCTGGGGAATCTTGTGAAGGGGCTGTGAGGTGCGGGGATACCACAGTTGTTTTAAGGCTTTCCAATTCCTTCCTCTCTGATGGGCTGAAGAATGAGGTGACTGAATGTCCTTTAGTTTGTTGTGGTTTAATTGTTTTAACCGGTTTAAC
The DNA here is from genome assembly GCF_027579735.1 of Bombina bombina. NCBI lineage: Eukaryota > Metazoa > Chordata > Amphibia > Anura > Bombinatoridae > Bombina > Bombina bombina. Next base: position 1,079,345,748 of record NC_069500.1, on the reverse strand, counting down.
ATTTCTCTTAGTAGTCATGATATGGCAGTTTGTGATATATGGTTGATTACAAATGTTTCCCTTCTCTAGTATTGTAAAGCCAAACTGTTATTATTGCACAGGGTTTTGCTTGTGCTAAAGTTTCTGGTTTCTTTTAGTGGGTGAAAAAAGACAATGGGGAGAGCAGAAAAACTCCAGCACTGTGTCTAGTTGCTTGTGGTAATCAGGCATTCACTGTACTAGGCTGTCTCCTTCCAGTAATTTAGTTCACAGTCCCCAGCATTCCTCCGACCTTTCCTTACACTTTTTTAAAGTTTTCTTGGGCATAGGACTTACCCCAGCTAGGTCTATTCTGTGCGGATTAGAGGATCTCCTGTAAATGCTGCGCCACTCGATTTCCAAGATGGCCGCCGGACTGTGCTTTCACAAATCTGTAAAAGTGAGTTAAAGTGCTTATTTTTTGTCCTTTAATCTCCGGAGTGACACCGGAGTGTTCCCTGAAGATTCCCAGATCTATTCCATCTAGTTAAGTAGTAATAGGTTCGGATGAACCTACTGTAGGTCCGGTGTTTTGCGGCTCTCAGCAAGGAGCTCTGGGCTTAAGCAACTGTCATCGTTGCGGCCGACTCCGCCCCTCGCTGTATCTATTTTTATTTAAAAATACCAATATTTCTATTGTTATATCACAAGTTTTCACATGGCACGAAGGAATTTTTTCCTCAGTTACTTAATTTTTTATACCATTTTTTGTTTATACCAAATGTTCAGATCTCTTCCAAACAGACAGGTCTTACAGATACAGTTCTGCCTAGATCCAAATGCATAATACACAACGAAAAACAATAACTATAATTTCACAAAATGCGAATGGCCTTAATTGTCCGGCTAAGAGGAGGGTGGCATTGAGGGACATACAAAATAGAGGGGAAAACATAGTTATGTTGCAAGAGACCCATTTTAAACTAGGAAAACTCCCGAAATATTTCTCTTCGCATTACACTCAACATTTCCATTGCCCCAACACACACAAGAAGACTAATGGTGTTAGTATACTAATTAGCAAGTCCGTCCCATTCACATTACTGCAGTCTGAGAGGGACAAAGAGGGTAGATATCTGTGTCTGGTGGGCCTTCTTTTCGGTAAACCCATCACATTGGTTAATTAATATGTGCCCAATAAAAACCAAGACACCTTTGTACAAAAAATTACCACTAAACTAATTCCTTTGATTAAGAGACCCCTCATTTTGGCAGGGGATGTTAACATTACACTTAATCCACACATAGATTGTTCCACTTCTGTCTATAGGGTTCCTCAGACAACTCTCGCCTCCATCTGGCAAAACCTTAAACTTCTAACATTACATGATTCTTGGAGATGCTTGCATCCGAAAAAAAAAGACTTCACTTTTTTCTCACCCCCCAAAAAAACATACTCCAGATTAGATTATATTCTGGTGGACCATTTGGCACTCACTTGGGTGGCAAACGCATATATCAAACATACCACCTGGTCAGATCATTCCATGTCTACTTGTGATCTTTATTGGCCATCCATCCCCCTTAAAACTTTCAATTGGAGATTAGACGATTCTATCCTACTTGATCCTGACTCTAAAGAACGACTATCACAACACCTTGACACTTTCTTCACAATAAATGATAATGGGAAGATAGATCTGGGCACCATATGGGAAACTCATAAGAGCTATATCAGGGGGGAACTTATCAAATTAAAGGCACAAAAAAATAAATGGGACAGACAAGAATATAATTCTATAGCTCAAAGAGTATTAGAATTGGTCTACCTTCATAAAACACAACCGACTAATGAAGCAATTTTACGACAACTTAATGAATATAGATCCAAATTAAACAAAATCTTACACACAAGGGCACAAAAACAACTTCATTCACAACAAATATTCTACAGTGAAGGGAACAAAGCAGGTAAGCTACTAGCGAAAGCCTTGAAAAAATAAAATTCTAAAACTTACGTACATTCCCTCACTAGTGACACTGGGAGACATATTGAGGACACGACTGGTATAGCAGATTTCTTTAAACAATTCTATCATCACTTATACAACCTTTTTCCCGACATGGACCAGACAACCTACGAGAAAGATTGTAGGGATTTCTTGCGAGATATACCGGTACCTCAGATACCAAATGATTTGGTGGACTCCCTTACTCTCCCAATTTTGGAAATAGAAGTCAGAGAAGTCATTAATAACCTGAAAATTAACAAAGCCCCAGGTCCAGATCCTAATGACCTTCTCACCCCATATCTCTCACGCCTGATCAACCAAATCCCAGATCAGATCCACTTCCCAGATCCAATGCTACAGGCCCATATTTCAGTATTGCCCAAACCTGGGAAAACTCCTGATGTCCCTGCAAACTTTAGGCCGATATCCTTGTTGAATGTCGACCTGAAGCTATATGCTAAGATTCTGGCGACCAGGATGAATCGCATTCTCCCTATAATTATAAATCAAGATCAGGTACCGCAGAGAGAGGCTAAAGACAATACCATTAAAGTACTTGACCTATTAGAACACATACAGACTAATAATATCCCAGCTATCTACCTATCTACTGATGCCGAGAAGGCTTTTGATCGCTTAGACTGGACATTCCTACAATCCACCTTATCACATTTCAGCTTCCCTGACAAATTTATAAGACAAGTCAATGCCCTATACCAATCCCTGACAGCCCAGATTAAGGTCAATGGTTGCCTTTTGGAGCCTTTTGAAATACGAAATGGTTCAAGGCAGGGATGCCCCTTGTCCCCCCTATTGTTTATACTTTCCTTAGAACCACTGGCCATTAATATACGACTGAATCCTAGAATAAGCGGGCTATCTGTGAATAAGAGCATTTATAAATTGACAATTTTTGCGGAAGATATCCTAATGACACTTACTAATCCAACTACCTCTCTCTCTGTGGTACTGGGGGAACTAACCAGATTTGGTCAGGTATCAAATTTTCTAATAAACCTTAAGAAGTCAGAACTACTCACTTTGAATGTATCCCAGAAAACAATAAATGAAATTTTACAAATGTGTCCATTCAAACTACAAAAAATATCCTTAAAATATCTGGGCCTTCACCTCTCCCCGAACCCTACCACATTGAGAAAGCTAAACTATGGCAAACGAATAGGGAAATTTAGACAACTCACCTCAGAATGGCTACCTAAGCATCTGTCCTGGCTGGGGAGATTACAAGCGGTAAACATGACACTTCTACCAAAGGCACTCTATTTGATGCAAACACTGCCATTAAAAGGTGCAATATCTGATATACATACATTACAAACCATTATCAATGACTACATATGGAGACGAAGACCACCAAAGATAAACAAACCTTAAATAAACCAACTATGGAAGGGGGGCTGGGGGTTCCAGACCTGATAACATATAAACAAGCCATCTCCCTATAAAAAGTGGTCGAATGGACTACATCTAGTGCAGACACATGTAAGAAATGGACACAACTTGCAAATGACATGACAACCACAAATAAACTTAGGAGTAATATGCTGAAACCCAGATGTAGCGCATAAATCTACCATTTCATTTTCCTCAACTGTAAACATGACATGGTTAGACTGGACCCGACTGCACAGAGACTATCCCACTCTCTCATCCAAATACTCTCCCCTGTGTACCCTGCTTAATCTTCAAGATTTTCCAGCAGGTAGAGAAGCTAAGAGAGCAATTAGATCTGAGTTTTTAAGGGCTCTCCCTATATACCTTTTAACACATAATGGGAAACCCTTACCCAAAGCCCAGATAGAGCACATGGGAGATGGTTTTCTAAAGCCATGGATTAGATACCATCAAATGTACCATTTTATACTTAGAGATCAGCATAATAACAATCTGACTCCTGAGCTTACTACATTTGAAAAAATTTGTACAAGTGGCACAACTCCCAAGAGACTTATATCTATCCTCTATAAACTGCTCTTAAACTGTAAAAACAACATACTACCTAGTTATGTTGTGGGCTGGGATAGGGAACTGAATTCCCAAACATCTAGTAAAACCTGGAAGACAAGATTTAAATCACTGGCAAAATCAGCCCACTCGTATAAAGCACTAGAAACGAACATCAAGATCATGATGCGTTGGTACTTAACACCTACAAGAATCCAATACATGTTTAGCAGTGCGAATGACAAGTGCTGGAGGGGTTGTGGGCAGAGAGGGACTTTTTCACATATATGGTGGCAGTGTAGTAAGCTAGAGCCCTTCTGGGGGATGATAGGGAAAAACATTAACTCAATTTTAGGTATACAAATAATTCTCAACACAGATATAACACTGCTTAATGAACCACAAATTCCCTGTAAGATAAGGAAACATCTTTTTCACATTCTACTTAATTCAGCAGTTGATTCTGAGAAATTGGAAGTCCCCTAGTGTCCCCTCTGAACAGGAGTGGAGAACATTGGTAGATCATTCCTTATTGATGGAACGCTTTTTTTACCTTAAGATAGGGAAACTAAATCTATTCCATGATATGCTATTTTTGTGGGAGTCTTTCACGCAGAAGGTGTCAGGTACTTGAGATTTTACATGCATTTTGGACTTTGATCGCTCCAATAAATGTGTGATCTTTGTTCTCAGATTTGTAACTTGCGTTTTACGATCTGTAATCTGAATTATTGCAACCTGTATATGTATGTGTTTTGTTACTTCACTGGATCATTTTTGTTTGATTTGTTGTTAACAAAATTTGAAAGAGACGTGCTGACAATTGATATAATAGCAATGGTCAATGAGGACATGGACATTCTTTGGGTTAACGCATTATGAAGATTAATAAGTCGTTACCTAAATACAGAACTGGCCCACATATTGCTATGACTGCATATCCAATGGGACAGGAACTGTAATGTGTTGTTTCTATCTATACAACATACTTGCTGTTCGTGTACTGTATTTGTTAATTGTCTCAATAAAAATATTAAGATAAAAGGGCATTCAGCTCTTTTACAAGCCCAAAGCCCTAATCTAAAAAAATAAACACCCCAAAAAAAAAAAAAAAAACTAACACTAATGCCAGAATATCTACTCACGGTTCCTGAAGTCCGGACATCCATCTCCATCCAGGTGGCGAGAAGTCTTTATTCAGGCGGCGAGAAGTCTTTATCCATTGCGGGGGCGTCTTCTATCTTCATCCCGGCATCGAGGAGCAGAGCTATCCAGGACCGGCGATGCATCCTGCGCAGAGCGCCCTCTTCATACGTTAATAACTTTTATTAGTGTCGGAAACATCGGGGGCCTGCGGATTGGGGTTAATCACTTTTATTAGTGTCGGCAATGCCGGGGAGCGGAGGATTAGGGGTGTTTAGACTAGGGGTTTGTGTTAGGGTGTTAGGTTTAAATATAACTTTCTTTTCCCAATAGACATCAATGGGGTTGCGTTACAGCGATTTGCCATTCTGCGATCGCAGGTGTTAGTTTTTTTCTAATACTCTCTCCCCATTGATGTCTATGGGAGAAAGCATGCACGAGCATGTAAACTCAGCCCTTGGCTTTTGTTCCTTCGCTTTTGTGCGGTTTTGAGCTTAACGCACCGTGCCGCACAGCAGAAGGAGGTTTTTCAGTAACTCGTAATGGCAGCGCTATGGAAAGTGCGGGACCGCTCATTTTATTGTGTTCCTTATGCACCCAGTATAGCGTAAAACTCGTAATCTAGGTGAATGTTATTTATATGGCACACAAAAACTAGCAGTGTCTTGCTGAGATAAAGGTGGCCTGCAGGGGCTTAGAAACAAGTAGAAATTTAGATTTTTAAAGGTTATAAAGTATATTAATATAAAAAAGTTGGTTCTGCAAAGCTGGGGAATGGGTAGTAAAGGTGTTATCTATCTTTTTAAACAATACACATTTTGAAGTAGACTGTCCATTTTTTATTTTATTTTTTTATTTTTTTTATTTAGTATAACAATATATATAAAACATGTTGCATATATTCAGTAGATTTCTGTACATCAAGACAAAAAAAAGAAAACAATACAGAAAGGCAGAAGGAGACAGCGGAAAAAGTATACTAGCATCAATTACATATCAACTCCACATATGCACACTACTTTAGCCCTCTTATGGGATCCATTTGAACAAAACCAACAAACAAAAACAAACAAACAAACAAACAAACAAACAAACAAAAACAAAACAAAAAAAAACAAACAAACAAAAAAAAAATATAATATTATAAATATTATAAGACCTTCTCTAATTCCGCACGTGTCCCTCTCTCCAACTCAACCGGGCACTAGACCTAGTTTAATTTAATGTTTATAATTTGTTCTATTCGCTGTGTGAGATCATTGCCCTGAGAGCAAGCAAAAAGCTTCCAGATGTTACAGAACCTTTCCCCTGAATTCCCTCCTATTTTAACATCATAAGCCGCTTTAATTACTGCATCTAAAAGTAATTTCCTTACTTCCGTTATTGACGGAACTTTATCTATAATCCAATATCTAAAAATAAGTGTTCTAGTAATTGTTAATGCTACCACCAGAAAATTAATATCTCTATCCCATGAAGAGTGGGATCTAAGAAAAAAAATAGATTCCTTAGTTAAGTAGATTTTCCTTTTAAATATAGTAAAGAAAAAAAATTCTAGTTTCTTCCAGAATTGATTTAATTTCGGGCAGTTCCATATCAAATTAATTAGATCTGGATCGACCAAATGACATTTAGAACAACAATTAAGCACATTTTTATTCCATTTTGCCACTCTACGTGGAATAAAATAATCCCTATGTAGTAGTCTGAATTGAATTTCTCTATGGTAAGATGAAGGCAGTAGCTTTTGGGTGGTAATTAAACTTTTCAATAGTATTTTTTCCAGATTAGAAGAATCAACCGCTGATGTCCAATAAGATACCAGTTCTGATAATGCTGAGTTTTCATCTAAGGACAGCAATAGTTTATATATAGAAGATAACAGACCTTTTCTAACTTTAGCAACATCAATTAAAGGATGACTTTTCCATAGTTGAGGAGCTATCCTAGTCAATTTGAGGATATAACATTTAACTTGTAGAAAATAAAACATATGTTTCTTTTGTACTTCAGGAAATTTTTCTTGAAACCTATCAAATGTACACACTTTATTTGTGGTGTAGTTATAAAAATCATTCACTACTAATGGTCTATCTGGTGACCATTTCTTAAAGATATCAGATTTACCTAGGGGGAAATGAGGATTACCGCTTATCGGCATCCATTTTGAGATATTTTGGCTCACACCAATACTGGTAGACAGATTTCTCCATACTTTTATTATATCCCTATACATGGGGTGTGACAGAAAGCTCTTGCCTAGCTCTCTATTTGTGGCACAGAGTACATAATTTAAAGATAGCGGCAAACAAGCTTGATTTTCTATGGACTCTTCGGAGTATAAGAAAGACCTTGTTAGCCAATCAAGAGGGAAGCGTAGAATTGCCGCCTGGTTGTAATGCTCTAAATTAGGAAGCGCCAGGCCCCCTTTATTATAGGGCTGATATAATTTAGTTAGTTTCAGCCTTGGTTTTCTCCCACTCCATAAGAATGATTGATTAAAACGATTTAAATCATTTCTATCTATCAAAAAAGGAAGCATCCTTAACGTATATAGAATCAAAGGAATAATAAACATCTTAAAAAGGGAAATTTTTCCCGACAACGATACCGGAAGTGATGCCCACGATTTTAATTTATTTCTGCTGTCCCCTAGTATTATACCAAAATTATCTTTATACCAGTCTGTTGTATTAGCTGAGATTTTTAAGCCCAAATACTCCAGAGTTTTAGTTTCTATAAATTGAAAAGTTTGTAGTTCCCCAGGGTTCTCTTTAAGCCACAAAATGTTTGATTTTGAGAAGTTTGTTCTGTAGCCCGAAACCTCACCATACTGTTCAAGCACCCCCATAATTGCACTGATTTGTCTTTTTGGTTCGGCAACAAATAACAGGAGGTCGTCCGCAAACAAGGCGGTTTTAAGTTTTGTTTGACCGATACTGATTCCAATTAATAAATCTCTCAGTTTAATAGCCAGGGGTTCCATTATAAGGTCAAATAATAATGGTGACATCGGGCAACCCTGACGGGTGCCTCTTGTCAAAATAAAAGGGTCTGACACAGAGTCATTGATCAAAATGGAAGCCTTAACATTTGTATAGATCTTATCAATGAAGTCCTTAAAGTATCCCTTAAAGCCAAATCTCTCCAAAACTTGGATCAGAAAGGGCCACTCCACCCTGGCAAAGGCCTTCTCTGCATCCAAGGATAGCAGGAAGGCCTCCGGCAGGGCCGATCGATCCCCCCCATATTGACATATTACCTGTAGAATTTTCCTTATGTTCATCTCAGATGCTCTTCCTATAATAAACCCTGCCTGGTCTTGGTGAATAATCGCCGGCATTAAAGGTTTCATCCTCTCCGCAATGATTTTCATCAAAATGTTATAATCTAGTCCTAATAACGAAATAGGTCTATACGAGATCATATCTGTTGGATCCTTATTAGCCTTTGGAATCAAAATTATATTAGCCCTCTTAAAATTCTCAGAGATCTTAGATTCTGTTCCAAAGTATTCATTGTATAACTCGAGAAGTACTGGCCCTATCTCCAGTCGCAGTATTTGATAGAGCTCAATAGGTAAGCAATCCGGGCCTGGAGCTTTCCCTCTCGCCATTGAGCCAATGATTTTATAGATCTCATTTTCTGTTATTGGCTGGTTCAAAAGATCACAACTTTCTGATGGAATTGTGGGCAAGCAAATCCCATCCAAATTTTTTTTAATATTATCTGCATCCGGACGTTGAGATGAATAAAGATCAGAGTAAAAAGCATGAAAAAGATGTGAAATATGCTCTTGTTCTGTAACTAACTGTTCTTTTACCTTTATTGCTGCTATTGGTTTCTTCCTAGATTGTCTTTTGAACATTGAGGCCATAAATTTACCTACTTTGTTACCGAATTTTGCAAATCTGGCACTGTTTTTATACAGGAGTACCTGTGCTTCTCCCAAAAGAAATGTCTCTCTTTCTTTCTTGGCCTGAAAGTAATTCTCAGTATTTACCTTACAGGGTCTTTCCAAGAGTTTAATATAAAATTCCCTCACTTTATCTGAGAGGGCCTTATCTCTTCTCGCCTTCTCCTTCTTTACTTTCGCCACGTAGCTAGCTATTTCCCCTCTTAGGTAAGCTTTCGCTGTTTCCCAAAAAAGCTGAATATTGTCCCTGCAGTGGCTGTTAAATGTTCTAAAACCTTCCCAAGTTTTGGCTAGGAAGGTTCTAAAGTCAATAGAGTCTCGCAGGTAAACCGGAAAAAAGAAAGAATTATACGAAAATTTCCTTTTCGTTGTAATAGCTAAAATAACTGGAGCATGATCTGACAAACTAAAATCCCCAATAATGCATTTCTCGATCCTTGGTACCAGAAGGTCTGAGATTAGGAAAAGGTCCAATCTCGAAAGCGTATTATGGGGCTTGGAGCAGCATGTGTATTCTAAGCTATTGGGGTTTAACATCCTCCAAATATCTACCAGATTAAGTGAGTTATAGAATAGGTTAAATATTTTTTTTTCAAACTTCAATTGTGTGGACTTAATTTTGATTTTAGTGTTATCGTTCCCCATTTTCCTTCTATCCAGATAAGAATTCAGGGTGACGTTAAAATCCCCTGTCATCAAAATTTTATCTTTCGGGAATTTGAACATTTTCTTTACCATTAGATTCCAAAACCCTTCATCAGGGGTATTTGGACCATAAATATTCACCAACAAATATTCTTCATTGTGAATAGAGAGTCTAATAATTACGTATCTCCCTTCCTTATCTATAGATTTATCTAAAATTTTATATTCTAATCTTGTATGGAAAAGAACCATAACCCCTCTGGAAGAACTTGTATATGATGAAAATAAAGTTTCTCCCAACCATCTAGCTTTAATCTTCCTGTGCTCTACATCGGATAGGTGGGTTTCCTGTAGGCAAGCTATGTCGAAATCCCTTTTTCCCAAAAGGTTCATAACTGCCTTTCTTTTTATTGGGGAGTGAATCCCCCCTATATTCCAGGTTAAGATTTTAACCAATCCACCCAGTCAAAAAGAGTGAGCAATGGATCAAGCCTAGTGGGGCACGCAGAAGGAGGAGGGAACACGGGGAAGAAAGAGAAGGAATAATAATAATAAATAAGAGAGAAAAAAAAAAATCTTTACATAGCTTAACAGAATATTTACACCACCTTAGTTTAACCTTTGTACCCATTTTTCTTTTCTCTTTCCCCTCTTCTCTCTCCCTTCCCTTCCCTTGATTCTTTTCCTTTAGAAAAAAAGTTTATACTAAACGGCAGTCTAATGATTGCCTTGAAAACATAAAACAGAATTATATTGGTTACATACCCCCCTACCCTTAAGAATAAACTATTTAGTGTTTGTGTTCTAACCACGTGCTTTCAATCATCCCCATAATTATATCTATAAATATCAGTGGTTATATGGTAAATCTATACCTTTTACACGCACCCCTAAACATAAGAAGAAGATAATAGACTTCTTTTTTTTCTTTTTTTTTTTTTTCCTCTCCTTTTTCTTTTTTTTTTTTTTTTTACAGTGGTTCTGTGTTCAAGTATCATATTCTCAATCTTATATAATTTAGTGTGCATTAGTGAATAATAAAATCTCATATTTTGACCCGTAAAAAACAACATATTCATATAACTTAACAAATTTATGCACACTAGTATCAACAAATATCTAGCATATTTTCCATACACCCTAATGCTGTTAATTTTGTGCTCACTTAATATAAATTTGTGTGCATTAGTGGGTAGTTTTTGAAAAGAGAGGAAAAAAGAAGAAAAAAAAAAATAAAAAAATAAATAAAAATACCCCATGACAGTTTTCACTGTATAAATGGGAGAGAAAAAAAAAAAATACTCCATGACAGTTTTCACTGTATAAATGGGAGAAAAAAAAAAAAATACCCCATGACAGATTTCACTGTATAAATGGGAGGAAAAAAAAATACCCCATGACAGTTTTCACTGTATAAATGGGAGAGAGAAAAAAAAAAAAATACTCCATGACAGTTTTCACTGTATAAGTGGGAGAAAAAAGAAAAAAAAAACAACAAAAAAACCCCAAAACACACCACAGTAAACAAAAAAACCATTTGTACATAAGTACATATAGCCCTAATATCAAATGGAGGGAGGACTCTCATTCAGTTTCTCCCTATTTTGCTTCATTCTCCAAGAAAGACTGGGCTGATTCAGGGGAGTCAAAGAAAAAAAAGTCAGTGCCAGATTTTATCTTAAGCCTAGCTGGATACAGCAATGCAAAAATCTATTTTCAGCCACTAAGCAGGAGCAAATAGGTGAGAATTGCTTCCTTTTCGTTGAAGTCTCAATAGAAAAGTCTTGGAAGAGCAGGATCTTTGTTCCTTGGTATTGCAGGGGTTGTTGCTTCCTGTAGGCTCTCAGCATTTAATTTTTCCCCTGGAAATTTAAAAACTTCACTATAACTGGCCGTGGTCTTCTACCATTTAACGCTGATGGATCCCTTTCTCTTCCCATCCTGTGTATTCTCTCAGTTATAAAGATGTTCTCCCCCGTGTTTAAACCAAGCATTTCTGGAATAGAATATTCCACCAATTTTTTTAATTCATGGGAGGATAAGGATTCAGGGATGCCAATTAGGCGCAGATTATTTCGCCTTGTCCTATTTTCTAGGTCATCAATTTTTGTAAGTAAAGATAGATTTTGCTTTGTCAGGCTTTCCATCTGCAATTGAAGTATATTTTGAGCATCTTCACAATTTGAAATCCTCTGTTCTGCTTCATTTATTCTTTCTGCATGATTTTTCAATTCTTCCAGGATTGTACCCAGCCTTGCGTTAATTTCTTCCAATTTTGGACCAATTAAAGCAGATACTAAAGTTGCAATTTCTCCTGCATATGAAGTATCTGGGATCCTATCTGGGATCCTATCTTCTCTCAAAGATTTATTCGGGGAACTGGTTATACTAGCAGGTTTATTAGCTTTTTTCTCCACTTGTTTTATCTTTGGTGACATTTTTGGTTGGGTAAGATATTTATCCATATAGAAATCAACAGATATTGTGTCACTGCTAGTTTTCTTACACTTGTTATTTAGTCACTTGTGTATTCACTGTCAAAAGATGTCAGCCCCTTTAAGAGAATTTGTAATTGTAGGAGTAGAAGGAAAATATCAAATCAGGATAGGGAATCATGCATACCTATTGACCTATCCAACATTTCCCCAGGCTGTTAACTACCCCAAGCAGGGGGAGGGGAGCATGAAAAGCCAGCTAGAACCAAAAACGAAAATTTTCACCTCAACAAGTCCTCAGTAACAAGGGTGGATGAGACAGGGGAGGGGAAAAGCAACAGTCTTCTCCAGGGCCCAAGAAAAAAAAACAGAGCAAATAAATAAACGATTCCTACCTCCCCTTCTTTCACTTCTTCCTTCTTTTAGCTCCTTACTTTCAATTCCCTTGGGCTATTGGGCTATTAAATAGATCTTGTCCTCTTGTTCCTTCTTTCTTTTCCTTCTTCTTTCCTTTTCTTAATTTGGGTATTATAGGGGGTTAAAGATGCTGTGCCTTGCGGGTGCCCTAATCCCCCTCCTGGAACACCCACTTGCAGGCCCCAGCGTTGGTCGGCAGACAGACACTCTGGCCGCAAGACCCTTCTTACAGCGCTGTATACAGCAACTAGCGTGGTCACCCACGGCACCGCCTCTCTCCCGCGGCGCTCCTGGAGGGTAGCCCCTGTGCAGTCGCCACTTTGCCACACTGCCCCCAGCTTCCTCGCAAAGGAGACTCCGCAGTCAGCCTTAGAATCACAGAGTCGGCATCAGGCGCGGCTTTTTCCGCCGCTGTCGGTTCCTTTCCTACCTCTATGATTGCGCTGTGCTCCGTTGCGTGTTGACGTAACAGCGTCACCCCCCCCCACATTGTCACACATTTCAATCAGACTGTCCCTTAAAGGTAACTGGTCAAAGATTTGGTAGAAATATTCTACAATTAAAGGGACAGTCAAGTCCAAAAAAACTTTCATGTTTCAAATAGGGCATGTAATTTTAAACAACTTTCCAATTACTTTTATCGCCAATTTAGCTTTGTTCTCTTGGTATTCTAAGTTGAAAGCTAGACCTAGGAAGGCTCATATGATAATTTCTAATCCCTTAAAACATGCTTTTTAATTTGCTTTTCACAACAGGGGAGTGCTAGTTCATGTCAGCCATATAGATAACATTTTGATCACGCCAGTGACTTGTGGCAGACACTGTACTAATTGGGGCCTATCTATCAAGCTCCAAAAGGAGCTTGACGGCCCATCTTCAGACTCGCCAGAAACAGCAGTTATGAAGCAGCGGTCACAAAGACCGCTCAGAGCAGGCGGACAGGAATTGCAACAATTCAACCCGATCGAGTATGATCGGGTTGATTGACAGCTCCCTGCTGGCGGCCCATTGGTTGCGAGTCTGCAGGGGGCGGCGTTGCACCAGCAGCTCTTGTGAGCTGCTGGTGCAATGTTAAATGCAGAGAGCGAATTGCTCTCCGCATTCTCCAATGTCTTGCAGACCTGATCCGCACTGTCGGATCAGGTCCGCAAGACATTTCTTAAGTATGCCTCATTGGCTAAAATGAAAGTCAATAGATAATAAATAAAATTTCATGTGATCAGGGGGCTGTCAGAAGATGCTTAGATACAAGGTAATCACAGAGGTAAAAAGTGTATTAATATAACTGTTGGTTATGCAAAACTGTGCAATGGATAATAAAGGGATTATCTATCTTTTCAAACAACAAAAAATCTGGTGTTGACTGTCCCTTTAAGTCTATACTGTGTTATTCTCTTCTTACAGCTTTGCCTGCTATCCAGGTATCAAAACTGACTTGTTAAGAGATAACACATATCTGGAGTCTCCTTTCCCCCATAACAGAGGAGTGGACTATCCAAAAGATAAAAGAATAAATGGCATACATGTTCCAAAAATACTTAAAATTCCCTGTTATCAAATTTTCTTTAGCATTTTTTTAATATGACTATTTATTCAGCGATTACTAATATTGTTTATCCATTATTTGTATTCTAGATCTTTGAAACTGAAAAGCATCAATATCCTCATCTGATAAATTATTATTTACTAATCTGCAACTGAGTCCAGTTAAGGTATTTTTTTATTTAAGGTGACTTTTTCTTTTCTTTTGCTGCATACGATTTTCTTCAATACCTTTATAAAAGTCTGATTCTTTCATAACCTTATCTCCATTTAAATCAAAACAGAAACACGTAGTGATCACTTTAATCATCAGTCCAGTTTCATTTATATACTTTGTTATGGCTCTTAGCTGCCTAACATGGTACCAAAAGATAAATAGAGCCTCTTTAGGGATTTGTTTCAATTAGTTTGTCTACAAGGGTGGTCTTAATATGAGTCAAAAGTACAATTTGACTCATATTCCAAAACACCTTAGGAGAATAATATAATTAAAACTTTTTTTTTACATTCTTGCAATAATGATCTGGTTTACATTTTAGCAATTTTTTTTCCCCCTTAGAAAATGTTGGAATGCTGTTGTTGGTTCCTTCAAATAAACAGAAGCACTTTATATACAATGAAATTTGGTCTCTTTGTAAAATATAAAGTACATTTAAATCTTTTGCTAAAATAACAATACTGATACTAAGTTTCAATAAAAAGAATAACCCATTAATTAAATATAAGCATGATAAATGTTTGCAAATTCTAAAAATCCAATGTGAAAATAAGTTTTTTTAGTAAGCAGGGGAAACAGTGAAGTTGCAATCATTACTGATTACTCTAAAATGTGTTAATGATATAAAATAATACTTGTAGTATAGGTAGCCCTTATTTAACCCATCTGTTCCCACTAGTTCACAATCACAACATATACTGTAGTGAGGGCATTGACAGCATACACCAAAGGAAGGCATAAGAACATTATATTTTGCACTCTTTGAAATGATAAATTACCAACAAGAAACTGATGTTTTGCACTGTAATTAATTATACTTTGCACATAAAGTGACAATATTTCTACATTTAGGTCCTGGTTTTCAAAAACTCGCCAGAATGGAGAGAAATCATCATCTTATTGTACTAAGTATTATATTGTAAAGTAATTGTCTCTATCACATAAAGAATATTACTGAATACCCCTTAATGAGATACAGAGTCTCCAAGGTAAAAATTGCCCTGAGGGGCCTCAGTATACTGACAAGGCATCTTATAGAATCTCGCCAGACCAGAGAATCAGGTCAGTAATGTGTTGGGAGACACTTTTTGTATTAAAGAAACAGTAAACACTTTGAGAATGTAATACCAACTGCTTCTTTATGCATAGTAACACACATTTGCAACATACTTTCCTTATGTATTTTGCTTCGTAATTTATCTCTGAAAATTGCCCTAAAAACCGAAAGAGCACATGGCAGGCTTCACAAGCCTATTCTTGCCACATATATTGTTAATTTGCAGTTTGTTATTTTATGATTTATAGAAGAGAGAACACAGAGGCCCCACGATGGTCTAGTACCACCAACACAGGAAATATCAATATCATGAAAGACAGGTACTCACAGACATGATGCACCCAATGGTGTTAGTGGGACAGGCTGGAATTTTAGCAGTAGTACAGCTCACTAAAACATGACCCAGCTCCAATCCAAGCCAGGGGGTATCCACGGATATCTGCTCCAAATCTTGTTCTGGAAAAATAGAATACACCACCATAGCCTAGTACTGCATGGCAAGGTAAATTCATAAGGTAGACAAAAACACACTTACAAAACGAAAAGCACCTCCAGGTGCAATATGGGCGGACTGGGACTTCTCAGCCGCCCAGCTGACTGCAAGCTTATCCAACAGGAAACACTCCAAAAACAGGATTTAGGATGATGGTATCCAAATAAGGTTAAAATCAATATAGGTTAAAATCAATAATAATTTATTAAAAGTGACGAGTTTCTCAGCCGTTATGTGGCTGTTATTATAATAATACAATGTATTAGCCTGAGGAAACAGCCACATAATGGCTGAGAAACACGTCACTTTTAATAAAGTATTATTGATTTTAACCTATACACTCGCTGGCGTTATTTGGATACCATCATCCTGAATCCTGTTTTTTGGAGTGCTTCCTGTTGGATAAGCTTGCAGTCAGCTGGGCAGCTGAGAAGTCCCAATCTGCCCATATTGCACCTGGAGGTGCTTTTCGTTTTGTAAGTGTGTTTTTGTCTACCTTACAAATTTACCTTGCCATGCTGTACTATGGTGGTGTATTCTATTTTTCCAGAACAAGATTTGGAGTAGATATACGTGGATACCCCCTGGCTTGGATTGGAGCTGGGTCATGTTTCAGTGAGCTGGACTATTGCTAAAGTTCCAGCCTGTCCCACTAGCACCATTGGGTGCATCCCGTCTGTGAGTACCTGTCTTTCATGATATTGATTGTTCCTGTGTTGGTGGTACTAGGCCATTGTGGCGCCTCTGTGTTCGCTCTACTACAGATCTCACTGCTTCAGGATTTGACCATCCTATGACGGAGAGCTGCCTCTAATTGGAGTTCATTTTCTGGACTTTTCTGTTTATATTTGTTTTTGTGTTTATATTGTATTGCCTTATATTTGGTTATATATATTTTTGTTCTGCTTTGTTTTTTAGATAGCTTTATACACTAGTAAATAGGAAGCGCCCCCTATGGGAGATTTCCATTAGTGTGTTTTCTTCCATTTTCTTATTTTATAATTTATGCTGACTGCAAACACATTGACATAGTCAAGGCCTGTCTTTTCCAGACACAAATACAGATTGTCTCCTCTACATAAGGAAATTGGTTATATAACAAACAAACAAGTCTACATATAGCACAAAGAGGCTACCCTAAAAAGTGGGTTAGTTCCAAAACACCCAGACACTAATTAGAACAGAATGGATAGGGAGCGCTAGAAAAAAGCTGCTATAAAGAAGAGGGTATAACATTTCATAAGGATTTGTAATAATTCCAATGTGAACTGAATTATTAAAACATGTCATATAAATAAATTTAAAACAAATTGATCATATTTAATAGAAAAACATCAATACATAAAAATAAAAAACATCAATATATAATGGCAGATGTATTTAATGACCACCGGTGGTTTTAAAATGAATAGAGCTAATGTTCAAAAAAAGTTCAGAAAAAATCAGTTTAAAAAAAGAGGCAATTTCGCTGCTGAAAGAGAGTATGTCTCTTATTAAAAACAAAAGTTAAACAAAGAAGTGATTCTGTGGCACTAAGGACAGTCCAAGTACTTGGTAATAGATGATTAGAAATTGGAAGATGAATCTATTTAGCAGTTTGTAGCGCAGTATGATTTGACTCACCCAGAATACGAAGCTTGTTTAGGAAATGCTTCTCCGTGTGTTGTAATGAAAAAGATTGGTGTCCCCTTAACAAGTTACCTTAGCGGTGTGCTGAAGGACGCCCAAGATGTATCCTTATGAAATTAAAAACTTTTTGTATGTAGTAAAAGAAACATACATTTTCTTCATCTTATTTTTTCTATTCTAGATATCTTCACATGACAATCAAATAAGATAGATTGTGTATTATTAACATTTGTATTAAAACGTTTTTTATGTAAATAGTATGCACGATGCACATCATAAATAAATTTTGAGATAGGATTAGTCACACTCCACACATTCCAGTGATTTATATCACTTAGTAGTATGGAGTTTAGAGATAAGTTCCACTTTCATTATTTTTACATATTTATTTAATATATTAGATTCACATTTATATTTAATATTTATTATTTATTTTTTAGGTTTTATTTCATTCTATTTATTCATTTATTTATTTTTTATTTTCAGTTTTAAATTTAATAAGGCTACTAAATTTCATGCAATATATTATACCTATATATATTTATTCTCTTTTTGCTTATTTGGAATAAAGAGAGGTTTCTATACATAAATAATAACAATACCATCATCAGAGGTATCCATTATTATCACGCTGCTATACACGCTATGTCTCTTTAAAAAAGAACATGGGAAGTGAGCACACAAAAAAGGAGGAGCTGGAGCAATCACTCCAAGATAAAAAGTGATCTGTGAGCACCTAGAAATCATTCTTGAAAAAGGCTACAAACGCGTTGAATTGCACTACCTGACTGGCTTCTAACTGTATACAGAGCGCTCTGTTATATATTTTTAGCAACTTCAAAGAAATAGCCTGACTTGAATTGTAACATAGTTACGGATCACAGCATATACTTGGTATATTTTGTTGCAACCTGGATTTGCAAATCTCAGCGAGACGCAGACCACCCGGTAATCCGTGACTCTGATTGGTTGGATGATAGTCACGTGACTCCACGTACGCCGAGGAACGAGTATCAGTGAGGATACACCTTGGGCGTCCTTTAGCACACCGCTAAGGTAACTTGTTAAGGGGACACCAATCTCTTTCATTACAACACACGGAGAAGCATTTCCTAAACAAGCTTCGTATTCTGGGTGAGTCAAATCATACTGCGCTACAAACCGCTAAATAGATTCATCTTTCATCTGGTCTCAGTATTATTCCTTTGCTTGAAACTATTTCTAATCATCTATTACCAAGTACTTGGACTGTCCTTAGTGCCACAGAATCACTTCTTTGTTTAACTTTTGTTTTTAATAAGAGACATACTCTCCTTCAGCAGTGAAATTGCCTCTTTTTTAAACTGATTTTTTCTGAACTTTTTTTTTAACATTAAAGGGACATGACACCCACATTTTTTCTTTTATGATTTAGAAAGAGAATGCAATTTTAAACATCTTTCTAATTTACTTATATTATCTAATTTGTTTTATTCTCTTGATATTCTTTGCTGAAAAGCATATCTAGATATGCTCAGTAGCTCTGATTGGTTGCTGCACATAGAAGCCTCGTGTGATTGGCTCACCATGTGCATTGCTTTTTCTTCAACTAAGGATATCTAAAAAATGAAGCAAAATAAATAATGGAAGTAAATTGTAATGTTGTTTAAATTTCTATTCTCTATCTGAATCATGAAAGAAAGAATTTGGGTTTATTGGCCCTTTAACTCTATTCATTTGAAAACCACCGGTGGTCATTAAATACATCTGCCATTATATACTGACGTTTTTTATTTTTATGTATTGATGTTTTTTATTTTTATGTATTGATGTTTTTCTATTAAATATGATCAATTTGTTTTAAATTTATATATATGACATGTTTTAATAATTCAGTTCACATTGGAATTATTACATATCCTTATGAAATTGTATACCCTCTTCTTTATAGCAGCTTTTTTCTAGCGCTCCCTATCCATTCTGTTCTAATAAGGAAATTGGTGTGTGGGGAGTTTGACTATTGCAAATCAATGACAGCAAAAGAAGGGTTCCATGTATGAAGCAGCGTAAGTTGCTCCAGAGCCATGTAAGAAACAGAGATCATTATACCACTGCTTCTTACACTCTTCGCCAGCTCTGAGGTGGTGAACAGAAATCAATCCGAACTCACTCGCTCGAGGTGACAGACCCTTCTCTCGCGCAAGAGAAGGGGCAGGCGTTACACACTCATTGGAGTGTATAATGATACATACACACCAGCATACAAACAGATCCGCTGCCCGTATACAGCGAAGGTGTGCGGACAATATTTCAAGTTGAGAAGCTTGTCCGCAGGCCGCTTAATAAATGGCGCCTGAAGAAAAATTAATCTGCTCTCATAACATTCAGATTCTGCTGAAATGTTAATCTTTTGGGAAATTGTAGAAAAATATTGTAATTACAAGGATTTTATTGCCTGTTTGACATCTTATAAGTTTATTTACAGTGTGTAAACTTAAAGGGACATAAAACCCCAATTTTTTCTTTCATGATTCAGATAGAATAAACAATTTTAAACAACTTTCCAATTTATTTCTATTATCAATAATATCTTTTGTTAGAAAGCAGGGAGGTAAGTCTGGGAGCAGGCATGTTTTGCAACAATGTTTTACATGAGCAAGAGCACTAGAGGGCAGCATTATTTCCTGTCAAGTAGTGCTCCAGACAAGTGCATGCTACGGTGCTACCTATCTAGATATCTCTTCAACAAAGAATAACAACATAATGAAGCAAATTTGATAATAAATTGGAAACATTTTTTAAATGATATTCTCTGTCTGAATCATGAAAGAAACATTTTGGGTTTCATGTCCTTTTAAACAATATAACATTCTTAGATTTAAAGCTCTGAAATGCATGTTATGAATTTAAAAACTCATTATAGTGACAAAATATAAAACTATTAATTTCATATGTAAGTTTTGAGAGGGGCCTTTAACTTAACCTATTGGGCTAGATTCCTCGATTCTCATGAGGTTGCTGGAGGGCCTTATTGTAAAGGCGAGATCATGTTTGAAATCCACACAGGACTGCAAAATTGAGTATCAGAATATATATTTTTTAATTTATGGTGGTTTTATATGAATTTTGAGTTCTGAAAGCAAAAATGACCTCAGATTTTCTCCATCACGTACAGTTTTTTCACAACTAGCTTTGATGTTTTTATGTTGGATTATAAGACTTAATGAAATTAGTGGTGCAAATTTACATAAAATCAAGAAAATACAGAGACGCACTCACTGAGACAGAACAATAGCTAGAAAAACTTCTGTGCTTGCCCACAAGGCCAGTGCCACTCAGGGTGCAGTCTCTTTTTGCACACTATGCCTTTTCACAGAGAAAAAATATCCTGTAGGACATCATTCTGATCCTGTAATCAGAGACACTTCATAGGTTTTGAGATTTAGAATTTCTGCAAAGGCTTAATATAAAGTTTTAGGAACAAACGATCAAGGGATTCCCTAACACTTCTGAAATAATCAAGCACTGAAGCTTGTGAAAGGGAGTTCCTTTATAGAGAGCTAACAGGGTGGAGTTTCTGAATTAAAGGGACATGCTACTGACAGGATATGACAGATCCCCCCTTCAGGAGCGTCTCCCCGAAAGCAAAGGTCCCGGCTTCGAGGGGAAAGCGGAATGAAAAGACTGCAACAATAGAGGGGCGTTCAAGTCCTGAATAGGTACCCAAGAATCCTCCTCAGGAGAGTACCCCCTCCAATGTACTAAGTACTCAATAGTATTCCGGCGCTTTCTGGAATCCAAAATGCGTTCCACCTCATAATCCATTTTGTCATCAAAAGGAACTGTGGAATGATGAGAACGAGTATCGGTGTGCTCATGATGACCCAAGTACGGCTTCAATAGAGAGACATGGAAGGTCGGATGAACGTGAAAATTACTGGGCAATTGCAACTTCACTGCGTTTTCATTGATAATCTTTAGTATTGGGTACGGACCGATATACTGGTCAGCTAGCTTTTTACAGGGTACTTTGAGGTTGATATTCTTGGTAGACAACCAGACCAAGTCCTTGACTTTATAATTCGGAGGAGGTGAACATTTTTTATCAAAGTACAACTTTTGGGTTGCTTTAGCATTTTTGAGATGAGTTTGTAGGGTTTCCAAGGTTTCCTTGATTTGAGTGAAATAATCAGAGACAGCGGGGGAATTTGATGAGGAAGTTGTGTTTGGAAATGATCTTGGATGGTAACCGTATGTGGCATAGAATGGTGACACTTTCGTGGAAGAACTGATGGAATTGTTGTATGAAAATTCCGCCAAAGGTAACCATTCGCTCCAATCCTCCTGCAAAGTTGAAATATAACAGCGGAGATACTGTTCCAAGGTCTGATTGAGTCTTTCTGTTAACCCATTAGATTGTGGATGAAAGGCTGTTGAGAATCTGAGAGAAATGTTCAATTTATTGCATAAATATCTCCAGAATTTTGACGTGAATTGGGATCCACGATCCGTAACTATAGATAGAGGCAATCCGTGTAACTTGACAATATGTGTCAAAAAAACCTTTGCTGTGGTGGAAGCAGTGGGTATCCGTCGTAATGGGATAAAATGAGCCAATTTAGAGAGGTGGTCAACAACTACCAAGATTGTAGTATAATTGTTAGAGATGGGTAGGTCAACGATAAAATCCATTGATAACATATCCCAGGGTCTCTCTGGAATGGGTAGAGGTTGTAATAGTCCGAATGGTTTATTATGTCCCTTTTTCTTTGTGACACAAATATGACATTTGTTAATGTATTCTTGTATGGTTTTAGTCATATTTGGCCACCAGTAATTCCTACTGATAAGTTCGTTTGTCTTTTGTATTCCGAAATGTCCTGCTAGAGGTAAGTCATGGTTTTGTTGTAGGATGGTGTCTCTGAGTGACTGAGGTATATATATGAGGTTTTTATAATGATATAATCCAGTAACTGAATCATGATAACAGACTGAAGGAATTTCAGTGTCTGACTGTTGAGCTCGTAGTATATCAGCTTGGATTGTGGTTAAAGATGCTAAGAGTTTGTAAGGTGGTATTATATATGACTTCTCTTCACCTTCTGTTGGTACGTTAAATGACCTTGACAATGCAGCTGCCTTAGAGTTTTTTGTTCCTGGGATGTAAGTTAGCACAAAATTGAAACGGTGCAGGAACAAAGCCCATCTTACTTGTCGTGAAGACAAGGTTTTGTTTTTCTTTAAGTATTGGAGGTTTTTATGGTCTGTAAAGACTTAAAAAGGTGTAGTTGTTCCTTCCAATAAATGTCTCCAGTGTTCCATGGCCGACTTCATTGCAAGCAATTCTTTATCTACAACCGAATAGTTCCTCTCAGCAGGTGTTAATCTTCTGGAATAATATCCCACTGGATGGAGTAATGAAGATTCCTTATCAGGTTGGGATAAGATTGCGCCAATTCCTACGTTGGAAGCGTCAACCTCAAGAGTATATGGTAATTCCGGATCTGGAAGGTGTAAGATTGGGGCTGTTGAAAATAATTCTTTAAGGTGATGAAAAGCTTGATTTGATTCTTTATCCCATATGAATTTCTGTTTTCCTGTTAAACGAGTTAATGGCTGAACTACAGAAGAAAAGTGGTTTATAAATTTTCTATAAAAGTTGGTGAATCCCAAAAATCTTTGTAGTGATTTAATGGAAGTGGGAGTTGACCAATCACGAATTGCAGAGAGTTTTTCAGGATCCATTTGAATCCCATCAGGGGATATAATGTAGCCGAGGAATTTAATGGTAGTTTTATGGAAGCTACATTTTTCCATCTTAGCATATAACTTATGATCCCTTAAAGTGGCTAAGACCCATCTTACATGCCTGGTGTGTTCTTTTAGATTTTTTGAATATATTAGTATATCGTCTAAATATACAATTACACATACATCCATAAGTTCCTTGAAGATTTCATTAATGAAATATTGAAATGCTGCGGGAGCATTAGTCAAGTCAAATGGCATAACGTTGTATTGATATAAACCATACCGGGTTCTAAAAGCTGTCTTCCACTCATGACCAGATTTAATTCGAATTAAGTTGTAGGCCCCCTTGAGATCCAACTTGGTGTAAATAGATGCCCCACGGAGACGTTCAAGTAATTCTGGTATGAGTGGAAGGGGGTATTTATTTTTTATTGTAACAGAATTCAGAGCCCGATAATCTATTATTGGACAGAGACTGCCATCTTTATTGGTAACAAAGAATATGGCAGAAGCTATTGGTGAGGATGAGGGGGTTATAAAACCTTTTCTGAGATTCTCGTCAAGATAATCCCTTAAATGTTTTAGTTCTTTCTGTGATAACGGAAATAATCTTCCAGAAGGAATTTCAACCCCAGGTTTTGTTTCTATGGGGCAATCAAAATGTCTATGGGGAGGTAATGACTCAGCTTCTTTTAAATTAAATACATCAGCAAAATCTCTATAGTCATCTGGTAAGTGAGGTCTAATAGAGACATATGGAAAACATGTCTCAGTACAATACTTAGAAGGGAAAGTAATTTCATTGTTTAACCAATCTATCAAAGGATTATGTTTTTTAAGCCAGGGGTATCCTAAGATTACTGGATGTAATGAACTAGAGATTATGTCATAGGAAATAAACTCTTTGTGTCCAGAGTTAGTGATAGTTAATATGGGTATGGTGTGATGCGTTATCGGCCCTTTTAAATATTGTGACCCATCAATTACACGCACATACAGAGGGGTTGCTTTTAACACACTTGGAATTTTATTTTGTTTAACAATTAACTCATCAATGAATATCCCGTTGGCTCCTGAATCAAGTATGGCTTCACTCTGGACCTGGTTGCAATCCCACTGTAAAGATAAGTTAAGTGACATGTAAGTATTAGTATTTTTTGACTGATGTTTGCAAACGTAATCTGACTTACCCTTTCTTTGACGTGTAAGTATGGGACAGTTTGCAACATCATGTTCTTTGCTGGCGCAGTACAGACACGTTAGCTAGGCGCCTTCTTAATTTTTCCTCTTGACTCAAGGGTCCTCGTATTGCACCAATTTCCATGGGGACTGGTTGAGATGATGCTTTGTCCAGGGATGTATGGTATTGTTTTTTAATTGGGAATTCATATAATTGTCTTTTTCAACTCGTCTTATTCAACTCGTGAGAGTTCGTCCTTTAAATATTCGGACAGTCCCAAGCGGAACTGGTTTTTTAAACTTATAGTGTTCCATTGTGAGTCAGTGGCCCAGAGCTGGAAGTCCGCAATATAGTCTTCCACTGCACGTTTTCCCTGTTTTAGTGATCTTAATTTTTGTTCCGCAGTGTGCTGTTTATTTACAACCTCATACAGGATTGACATGGTATGGAAAAAAATTTCAATCGAATTTAAGATTGGGTCATCCAACTCAAAGAACCTGTCTGCCCATGCTCTGGGCTCCCCAGTAAGAAAAGAAATAGCAGTGCATACTTTTATTTTATCTGTACGGTATGTTTTAGGCTTTAATGAAAACATTAACATACATGCATTTTTATATTCTCTGAACTTGGTTCGATCACCACTAAAAGGAATAGGAGGGTTAACCTGTGGTTCTGGGAACTCACTTGTCTTTTGTGCAACAAAATCATTAAGCAGTTTTTTTAATGTATTATTCTCATTAGTGAGATCTCTTAGTCCTTGTGCAAGAATCTCCACCTTCTGATTTAAAGATGTTATTTGATTGGACATTTCCAGTGGGTCCATTATACCAGAGGTGTTATTTTACAGGCTTGATTATTCTGTGATAAGTATACTAACACACCAATCCTTATGTTTAAGGAAAGTCCCCTTATATAGAATGGATTTGTATGCGTGACAACATTACCTAACAAATATGAATAAATGATAGGTACCTCTGTTGCTAGCAAGGTGTTAGGTGCTTTAACCAGATATCTGCACAATATTAACGAGAAGTTAAATTGAGCATTAACTTAACTGAATACACAGCTTAGAAACAGACCGGAAAGTTAGCAGTGTTAGATACATCAATAAAGTTCATCTTTAGCTGTAGATACAATTGATGCGGTCAAATACTGTTATAGAAATACTTGCGATTGTCTTTGGTATGATTAGTTCCTCAGTCAGAGCTTGTTACAGCTGCAGCTCTTAGACGGACTGAATCGGCAGAGCCTGTCAGCGTGAAATGACGTCACCCAGCAGCTCTACTTGGCTCTGAGAATCAAACAGGTAATCCAGACTTAGATTTTCTCAAAGTAAAGTGCCGTTAGGTTTGCGGCAAAATATCAAAGGTTTGATGCTATGACTTTTGTAATCAGAGACACTTCATAGGTTTTGAGATTTAGAATTTCTGCAAAGGCTTAATATAAAGTTTTAGGAACAAACGATCAAGGGATTCCCTAACACTTCTGAAATAATCAAGCACTGAAGCTTGTGAAAGGGAGTTCCTTTATAGAGAGCTAACAGGGTGGAGTTTCTGAATTAAAGGGACATGCTACTGACAGGATATGACATTAGTAGTCCCTTTTTTGCCAGTGAAGCTGTGTCTGTTGCTTTTCTCTTTATCATCAGCATCTGAACCTGCATTACTACACACATCTTCAAATGCTTCTGGTGGCAGCCGGACTGTAATTTCTGGGCAGTAAGGAACAAGTTGTATAGCTGATGGTAGATTTCGATAGACAATGGCTTTCTTATTTTTTGATTTCTAAGGGCCAATTTCTTAAGCAGTCAACCTGCTTATTCCACGCGAGCCTTTAGGCTCCCTGGAATCAGGAATTAAGAAGCAGCGGTCATAAGACCTCTATTCCTTAACTTGTCCACCTCCTCTGAGGCGGCGGACAGCAATCATCCCGATCAGATCAGATCGGGATGATTGACACCCCCTGCTAGCAGCTGATTGGCTGTGAATGTGTAGGGGGCGGTATTGCACATGCATTTAACAATAAATGCTTGTGAAATGATAAAGCATACGCTGTCTGCATTATCGATGTGCAGTGGACATGATCCGCTACAGGGCATCATGTCCACCCTCACAATGATAAATCGGCCCCCTAGCCTTTAATATAACAAGAGCAAAAATAGCAGTCGTCATAATAATTTTTTGGCTCCCTCTATATCATTGACATCCAAGATCTGAATGCTTTCTTTTTTCCTTTCAACCACTTCCTTAGATACTCTTACGCAAATAAAACAACCATTTTGGGGAGCCCATGATTTGTCTTGATCTAGTTTCACTCCAAAGTAGCCATGGTACACATATCTAATACATGGCGTTACGTTGATGTTTCTTGATCACCAATTCACCGCAAATGTAGATAAAGTTATCTGGACTGTTGACGCATCCACAGCTACCCATGTTTCACAACTGACTACAGTAGTAAAACACAACAAGAGTCTCGCCTTTCAGAATCCTAAAAAGAGAAAGAATGTCTTCTAATAGACATTCAAAATACTTTAATTTGCTGATATAAAACACAGAAATCAGTTCAAAATAACAAAACATTGATACTGGGCAAAACACTGTGGGCAGCAGAAATCAGTTCTTGATAGCAAAACATCAAACATTTTAACAAAACTGTGGGTGATAAGACAGTTTTATTGTGATTTTCAAATTTGGCAGCCAAAAATACATTAAAAACAGATTGCAAGAAGTATTTTAATCACTGACCTGTGTTATCGCTATCTTTCTGTGTTTTCCAGAATTTTTTTTAGTGGAGGTTCCTGGCATTCATTTCTATAGTTGAGTGAGACACCTAATACATGATATCTCTCAAATCAAAAACACTTAAAGGAACATGAAACTGTAAATTGTTCTTTCATAATTCAGAGAATACAATTGTAAGCAACTTCCCATTTTATTTCTATTATCTAATCTGATGACCGCTGCTTGTTAAATACGGCGAGCAGGTTCTCTTGTGAGAACCTGCAGCTGTAGGGGCTCAAAGGCTGGCGAAAGCCTTTGATAAATCGACCCCTAAGTCTAAGTTTTCGTACCATTGTGAATCACTGAGTATATTGATGGTGACACAATGTGAGATAACAGAGCATAATAGATGGAGATTAATAACAATTATTAATAATATATACAGTACATTTCAAGAAAATAGCTGCAAGTAAAGAGTATTAGTAACTTAGTGCATTGTATTTCTAATGCACAGAGGCATTGGATAGCACTTTTTTCTGGCTAGCAAAATCTTCATGCCCTTGAGTTAATGAAAACTGCTTTCCACTGTCTGTCTTTATTTATGGAACTAGGGATATAATTGCAGTTTTCAATGCTCCAGTTAAACACATTATTTCTCATATAAAACAAGTAATTCATGTAGTCACCATGGGATCAATTTAACAAGCAGCGGATGCTGCATCAACGCCCCATAGTTTCTGGTCCGCCAGAAATGGAAGTTAAGAAGTAGTGGTTGTAAGACCACGGGTCTTTAATTTCTCTGAAATTATCCCAATCCGATCTGATCAGCATGATTGATGGCCCCTGCTAGCAGTCAATTGAGCAGGGGGCTGCATTGCACAAGCATTTCACTAGAAATGCTTGTGCAATGTTAAATGCCGACAGTGTATGCTGTCGGCATTTAGTGAGGTTGAACGGACATGGTAAATCTACCCCCATGTTCCTATTCCTATCTCAAGTTGTTTTTGTTTTCCTTTCCCATAGCTTTCCAGTCTATTAGAGATGCCACTATTTGTGTTGTTAAAAAAAAATGTTTTTGTGATTGTGAGGTGTGTCACTGTCCACTAATAAACAGGGGGAGTTCAGCTTATTAGCCAGTGAGTGATTGGTCCTTAAGGTCTTTTTCTACACACATTTGCACTATTAGATTAACATTTTTAACAACATTTTAACAAGTCAAAACAATTTTTTCATGATTCAGATGAAAGCATTTTTAATAGACTTGCCAATGTATTTCTATTATCAGATTTGCTTTGTTCTCTTGATATTCGTTGTTGAATAGTAAACAAAGGTGGACATAGTAGCAGCAATGTACAACTTGGATCAATAATAGCACACAATTTTGCTTGACCGTGCTACCTGTCAGGAACGCCACTGACACTACCACGTTCAAGTCCACCCTCCCTATTCCTGGCCACTAGTCAGCATCAGGCAAAGAGATTTCTTAAACGGGAGTGACAGTGACAAGAGTATACTTGGAAACAACAAAGACCGGGGATATAAGAGTCAGGGGAAGACCAGGTGGCAGGCAAAGCAAGGCTGTTAAACTATCTGAGGTCAGGGTAGGAAGCTGGCAAGACAAGGTTGTTAAACTATCCAAGGTCAGGGCAGGTAGCAGCACATGAACACGAGCAAATGAACTTCACATAGCCATGCAACCCCGTGACCAGAGGCACCTGCTTTCCCAGCAGGGAAGGTATCAAACAGTGCTACCTCCAAAAAGGTGGCCTCTGCACACCTCCTGGATGGTCAGGATGAGCTAAATAAAATGCCTGAATGAAGACATCTGCATGCAGATGGTGCACAGGCTCCTAAGAGCACTCCTCAGAACCATACCCCTTCCAATAAATAAGGTTTTCAAGTTTGCCAGGTAGAAAACTGGAATCAAGAATAGATTCTACACCTCATATTTGCACTCTCCATCCACAACAACAGGCACAGGAGGACTGGGACTACGGTAAGGGAAAGGGTTTGAGACAAATGTTTTGAGGCACGATGTATGAAATACAGGATTGATCTTGTAGGATGCAGGCAGTTGTAAACGATATGTCAAAAGAGTTATCTGAGCTAAAACAGAGAAATGTCGCACAAATCGGGCTTCCAATTTCTTGGTGGGACAAGTAAGTCTCAGATTTTTGTGGATATCAAAACTTTATCTTCTACACAGCAAACTGGAGCTGGTTGACGTTTACACTCAGCAAACTGTTTATATTTTCATTGGGTTGTTTCTATAGTCTCTTGAACAATATTTTTCAATCTTTGTAATCAGTCTGATACTTCAGGCATAGAGGGTGCAATAGGAAGAAACAGGACTATTGGATTCAGGCCATATTTTCAGTAAAAGAGAGTAAATGTAGTGGAGTTATGCTGGGCATTGCTCTATGCACATTCTGTTACAGGCAAAAGATGATAACAATCATCCTACAAATAAGTACAGTAGCATCATAGATATTGCTCCAAAGTTTGATTGGTTCTTTCCACCTGGCCATTACTTTAAGGACGGTATGTAGCAGAGAAGTCTGAATATGGCAGAATTCTTTCCACAATTGTGAATAAAAAATACTTTAAATTCCAATGTTCTTCGCATAGAAAAAAATTATATATATTTCAACAAAAACAGATATATACAAAATATATATTTTAAAATAAGAACATTTTCTTCTAAATGAAGAACATTGGAATGTAAAGTATTCATAACTTCAAGTTTAGCGCAGATGGTCTAATGCGGTGTTGGGTTAGCAAGCAAGTGATCACTGTTAGGTTTTTTTACAGCGTGCCCCCTAGATGTCTGTGGGGAGAAGTTAGCACGGCCTTGGTATTCAAAGTTCTGAAGTTAGCACGCATCCAACTTTCGCTCATGCTCTAACTTTTTACTTTCAACTTGTAATACAGGCGCTAACCCTGCCACATTCAAATTGTATTTTCAACATAGTACGGGCGTAAGCGAAAAAGTTATTTAGTGCACCACTTATAATTTGACTCTATATGGGCAAGCACCAATTATCAGCTAGCTACTAGTAGTGCTTTGCTGCTTCTGAGCCTTCATACACATGCTTTTGAAGAAAGGATACCAAGAGAAAGAAGCAAATTTGATATTAGAAACAAATTGGAAATTTGTTTAAAATTGCATGCTCTATCTAAATTAGGAAAGTTTAATTTTGACGTTACTGTCTCTTTAAACAGTTTCTTTCATATGCATGATAAAAATTGTTATAGATGCCTGAATTATTAATGCTGCCTAACCACAACTCTGTTTTATCAAAAATTATTTTTGTGGGGGGGGGGGCGGAACTATCTAAGAGACTGGTCGCACATCACAGGAGCTCTGGCTCTTATTTTCGAAGATAAGGATAAAAATATGCTTTGAGGGATACTTTTTTTACTTTCTTCACCTCATTGATTATCTGTGCACGATTTTTACATAAGATACCTGACTAAATGGGTCAGATCGGTTAAACATCGCATCTAAGCTCCCTTTGCATCTACCTTACGGAAACAAGCTACAGGAATGGCGGCTGTAGAAGATTGGGAGGCGACAGCTTCTGATTGCATAGAGGCCTCTTTACAGCTATTAGAAATGCTTCTGGCAAGGATATACGCAACGCAAGCTCGCAATGGTATGCCCATCAGCCAAACACTACAGCACTATGAAACACATCAGGAGGGAAAGCACGCACCAGCCATAGCTCCTGACAAGTTTGATGCCAGGGCAGATGTTACACATCAGGGCGTAAAGCCATTTTAGCAGAGTCCAATGCAGGGCCGGAGATCAAAGGCCAGACAGGAATCACACTCCCATCTCGCTTCAGGATCATCCTCTCTCTCTAGTGGCAGCCCGAGAATGGTAGCAGTACCGGAGCCACAGTCGGACACGCAGGTAACCTCTCCAAGTACCCAGGTGAAAAAATGGGGAGAGCACAAGCGCAACAAAAATAGAGCGACTCGCCTTTATCCATCTACTCCGATACACTTGCCTTTTGAACCTCTCAAGGTGACTTAACATTTTGGTAGTGGGCTGTCCGGCAATCCAAATCCGGCCATCAACGGACTGGTAAGATTGGGAATGGGCTAAAGAGCTCCAGCTTGGTGACTCCCTGAGGTTACCATATTCGAACAAGGACATGCCATTATGAACCTTATGCCGTTGTGCTCTGTTGCCATGCTGAACTATGCTGTTATAATACATTTCAGTTAAATTGTCTACTGGGATGATAACATTATTCGCGAACTTGGAAGTTACATGAAGATGGGTCTGCTTCTCAAATAGAGGATCTGGCTGAGTTGTTTTAAAGCCTTCACTCCCTTGAAAAACACTGTTTGTCTATTCGAGTCACCCATATTGACTGTTTCTCACACTGTGATATGCAATCTATGATAACCTAGCTAGTTACTGCTTTAAAGACTATCTATTTCAGATAGGCTGAGTGCTTTTTTCAATGCATACATAACTTTCACTCATTGAGATATTAATAGAATTTAAATCTAATAGATTAAACAAGTACTGCCCCATATCCTTTGCTTTAATTTTACATAAGTCTGTTTTAAATGTCGTTAGCTGCATGTTTAAAGCTACAGCTCTTTTATGTTTATTATTTTAAAGGTCTAGTTCATTATGTCATTTGATGTATGGTTAAGTGAATTTTCTACTGTACTAGTTCTCTTAAAGTACAACTACCTGTTTGTCTCATTAACATATACAGGGGCTGCTTGTGTATTTCCTGAACAAGGGTGGCATTACAATGGAGGTCATACTCTATACCTGACTGCCCATTAGAACCTTATATCTACTGCTGCAGGGCATAGGGCCCGTGCACTGTGGCAGACATATATTTATACCATTATGATTTGATAGACGGTGGTTGCCACCTAGTAATTCACTCACTCATTCACTCCCCATGATGGTATGTACTTAATTTAGTTTAAAAATGACTGATTTTGACCTATTAGATGTTTATTGTCCCTTAAATAATCTTGTCACTTTGTAAAATCCCCATGAAGTGCACATACTAACCAAACTTTTAACTGTGGTAAGAATGCTCTTGGTGATCTAGCCATGCAATTATATGTTTGTGCGATATCTTTGGCAGTCAACGTTGAAGATTGACAACACTTATTTTTGAAACGCTGCGTAACATTTTCTGCTTATAACCTTCTTATCTCGCAGGGTCAATATAGGCCTATTTATGTACAGCAGTGTCTGCTATACTCATGAGTACATTGAGTTAAAATTTTCCAATACCCCTTTAACAGCAGTAATGTCGGCTCTTAACTTGTTGTTCCATATGGTCAAATTGGGCATATTTAGATGCATGTAAGGTCGAGAGATGCCTGAGTATATTGAGTGACACTTATAATATCTCCCAGCTTATACCCAACAAATATACCATCTGTTAATATCCTCCCTACCCCCCATGATTATTATAGCCTATACACAACATATATAAATTAGAATGTAGGATAAGACTATAAGTATCTCAAGCAAAGGCCATGGCACCCTCCAATTTTTACTTAACAAATGCTTCCCGCAACAGAATATCGTGTAGTCTAGTTAAAGTATCCAGAAATATCAGTAAAGTTTTTTTTTCGGCGTAGGCTGGTCCTGCGCCTCCTGCATCAGACATTGCCCTCTCTCGCATTACGCCTTAAGACACACCTAGAAATTATTCAGCTGTTTTCTCTGCTTCTCATGTATATCTTACCACCTCCTACCCCCACCCCATATAATAAACCTCCTTTTACAGGAGGGTTAAATACGCGGTTTCTCTTTCATATACCGCACCCTATTTCCCTTCTTTACTAGCAAAATCTTGCAGTTTATCAATTTATTTAGCTCCATTTCTCCTATAAGTTATGCAAGATTGTCCAAATATATTTCTATGTTCTCGTAATTTTATGCAGATAATTCTATTCACCCTACTTTTATGTATACAACAACCGTTTACT
Organism: Bombina bombina; assembly: GCF_027579735.1. Lineage (NCBI taxonomy): Eukaryota > Metazoa > Chordata > Amphibia > Anura > Bombinatoridae > Bombina > Bombina bombina. The sequence goes on along the minus strand of NC_069500.1, from coordinate 1,079,312,704 downwards.
CCTTGTTTACCGCGCCTACTATATAACTAACAGTTATAGCATAATAAAAATGTTAAATTTGAGGTGAATGTAGTGTGACCCATGAGAAGGTCTTCCTATTCTAAATAGCCTTCTGTAAATATCATATTTACTTTTTGGGTTGAGGTCCAAGAGTGGCATCTTTACTTGGCAGAGAAGGCTTGGATTATTATGGGCATCTTTAAGCTATGTTTTTAAGTTACACAATGGATATCATCATTCTTAGTTTATATATCTTAATATGTTTTATATATATTACATCATGTTATTGCTACTATTTGAATGTAACTACGCAATGTTTTATTGGTTTATCTGTATGCCGAAACTTTTCCTCAATAAAAAAATTAGAAAAAAAATAAATAATTATTTTTGTGGACATAGTGAAAGTAAAATATATCGGCTAATGGGTTTAGATCATAAATATCAATCTACATCATATGCTCAATTAACAATTTTCTATCTCTTCTTATTTTATAAATTAGCATTTTTAGAACATCCAAACACGTAATTGCAGTTATTAATTAATATTCTGGATGAATTCCTGCTGGAGGCGGAGCGAACAGGTAGCTTGCAGGTAGCTGCCGTCTGCCTCGCTTCCAAGTGTGCCTTGACCCAATTCAACTAGTGCGGTCTGGTGCAGGATTCTTAGGTCCTGGAGGGGAAGTCATAATAAGGCATAAAAATGCTTTTTTGCTAAAAGCACTCTTTTCACCTCTTTTTCACCCAAAGTGGATACTCTTTGCCGAGCTTAATAGCTACAAACAAGTGCTGCCAAGATCACCTTTCTCTGTATGTCCAGATACGCTACACCTGCAAAATAAGTTCGCTTGACCGCCTGATTAAGTGGTTAAGGTAAAGGAAGAACAATCCGGCAGACAGCCCCAAAAGAATTGGGTAGCATCAGTGGCCCTTTGTGACTTTTATAATACATAACCAGTCCGGAGAGCGGTCGCCGCAATATTTATCACCCATATAACTCTCTTGGCCTTGGGGACTGTGAGTTTTAAGAGCTTGGAGTGGAATAGCAGCGCAAACATGGAGGGATGGGTAAACCCAACGGCCCTCAATTAAGCTAAATCTGAGGGATCAGCTTCTCCCTGTAAGAAGGATACAGACTTACCGATGATTCTGTGATCAAAGAAGGTGTGTGACCGGCATTGGAGGTCTGGGCCAATCACATCGCAGCATACAAACACACCTCTAGAAGATAGCAGCATGGATTGGGCAGCTGTTAGCTGCGACGATAACGTCTCCTCTTTGGCGGTCCATTTCTCTGACCGCTGGGTTTGGGATCTAATCGGCTAAGCGGATATCATGTCCTTCCATAAAGAGAAGCTGGAATAATAAATCTCACCCTGTGGAAAGGGTACAGATTTATTGCGGAGCCTTGGAGCTTCGTAAGAAAGTGTGTGACCGGCATCGGAAGTCTAAGCCAATCCTACTACTGTGAGGATCACACCTCTCGAGGATAGCAACTTGGTCTGGATGGATGTTGGCTGCGATGGTAGCGTATATTTTTCGATAATTTGTCCCACAACTGCTGGATCTAAGTCCTAACTGTTTAATGTGGATAACCTGGCTGTTCAGACTGAACTGTGCCGTAAGTGTATCTCAAATGTGACTCCATTGAATACGGGTTATACTGTAGTTACCTTGGCTCGCGGCTGACTAGCAGGAAATACAGTATTTTTGCTATAACTGAACACTCTGCGGGTCTTAATATTTGGAGCTATATACTGTTGAGCATTTACCTCATGGTGGACAATTTATCTTGGACAAAAAGTGTAATATATAGGGAGTATGGCTTCTTTCTATTCTGTTACTACTAGAACATAATGTATTGAGAAGGTGCAAAGTGATTTGTAAATTGTATACCCTTATAACCTGATATACACCCAAGGTTACATTACAAATTTAACGTCTTACATCATATATACTTGTTAAATATGCCTAATGGTTAACAGCTGTACTGTTAATAATAAGGCTGTGATTTCTTCTTAATTGGTAAAAATTATTTAGGACAAATACACTCTGGTATTTTGTTAAGATTTCAGCCCTTGGCTATTCTGGAAGTATCAAACACTGTGGCAACAGATAATTTGGAGCTCCTTTCTAACACTTAAACTGCCCCTAGTAAAAGTTGTATCAAGAGGAACACTAACTGTTAACTACACCTTATTAGGAATATTGTACATTTTGCTTCTTTATTTACTAACGTCTAGATTTAGAGTTCTACGGTAGCCGTCAAAAGCAGCGTTAAGGGGTCCTAACGCTGCTTTTGGCTGCCTGCTGGTATTTAGAGTCAGGCAGAAAAGGGTCTAATGCTCACTTTCCAGCCGCAACTTTTCCATACCGCAGATCCCTTACGCCAATTGCGTATCCTATCTTTTCAATGTGATCTTTCTAACGCCGGTATTTAGAGTCTTGGCTGAAGTGAGCAGTAGACCCTCACGGCTCAAGGTAGGGAGATCTTCAGGGGGGTAGTGTTAGGTTTATTTAAGGGGGGTTTGGGTTAGAGTAGGGGTATGTGGGTGGTGGGTTGTAATGTTGGGGGGTAGTATTGTGGGGTTTTTTACAGGCAAAAGAGCTGATTTCTTTGGGGCATGCCCCGCAAAAGCCCTTTTAAGGGCTGGTAAGGTAATAGAGCTGTTAACTTTTTAAATTTAGATTAGGGTAGGGATTTTTTTTATATTTTGGGGGCCTTTGTTATTTTATTAGGGGGCTTATAGTACGTGTAATTAGCTTAAAATTCTTGTAATCTTTTTTTATTTTTTGTAATTTAGTGTTTGTATTTTTTTTGTAATTTAGTTTATTTAATTGTAGGTAATTGTAGTTAATTGATTTAATTTATTTATTGATAGTGTAGTGTTAGGTTTAATTGAAAATTGGATTTATTTTACAGGTGATTTTGTAATTATTTTAACTAGGTAGCTATTAAATAGTAAATAACTATTTAATAGCTATTGTACCTAGTTTAAATAAATACAAAGTTGCCTGTAAAATAAATATAAATCCTAAAATAGCACCAATATAATTATTTGCTATATTGTAGCTATATTAGGGTTTATTTTACAGGTAAGTATTTAGCTTTAAATAGGAAGACTTTAGTTAATAATATTTAATTTATTTCGTTAGATTAAAATTATATTTAACTTAGGGGGGTGTTAGGGTTAGGGTTAGACTTAGCTTTAGGGGTTAATAACTTTATTAGAGTAGCGGCGAGGTCCGGTCGGCAGATTAGGGGTTAATAAGTGTAGGTAAGGTAGCGGCGACGTTGGGGGGGGCAGATTAGGGGTTAATAAATATTATGTAGGTGTCGGCAATGTTAGGGGCAGCAGATTAGGGGTACATAGGGACAATGTAGGTTGCGGCGGTGTCCGGAGCGGAAGATTAGGGGTTAATAATAAAATGCAGGTGTCAGCGATAGCGGGGGCGGCATATTAGGGGTTAATAAGTGTAAGGTTAGGGGTGTTTAGACTCGGGGTTCATGTTAGGGTGTTAGGTGCAGTCTTAGAAAGTGTTTCCCCATAGGAAACAATGGGGCTGCGTTAGGAGCTGAACGCTGCTTTTTTGCAGGTGTTAGGTTTTTTTTCAGCCCAAACTGCCCCATTGTTTCCTATGGGGGAATCGTGCAGGAGCACGTTTTTCCAGCTAGCCGCTACCGTAAGCAATGCTGGTATTGAGAGTTGAAGTGGCGGTAAATATGCCTGTACGCTCCCTTTTTGGAGCCTAACGCAGCCCTTTAGAGAACTCTAAATACCAGCGTTGTTTAGAAGCAGCGCTAGAAAAACAACATGCGTAGCTAACGCACCCCTTTGGCAGCAAAACTCTAAATCTAGGTGTTATTTTTTTATTTATATATTTTTCTTTTTTCTCTTTCCCTCACTACTAGATAAGAGAACTACTCACTAGATGGTTATAAGCCCCGAATTAGACACACCCTTGTGCATTTGACACACTCTGGGTACAAGTAAGGCCCAGTCTTGTTTTCACACATAAAGGTGTTTTGTATTGGATTGTGTTTTGATTGTATTTAGTGCATATAATAAGATTTGTGTGGTTTTTTTTTTTCCGTAGTACACCCATAATTCACTAGTCGACATACGGCGACATTGACAACCCCGGCGGATTTGGCCGCTATTGTTTTTTTCTTCACACATATATATATATATTAGTTTAGACACTTTAAGTTATAAGTCCTCATAAAGTGAATGGATAGGTTTATTTCTCATCAGAAAGGTTCCTCACCCATTATGCCTCCTAAACATAAGGACAAGAAAGGTAATATTAAAAATTCAGATGCAGTCCTTGATATCTCACAAGAAAGAGGTGCAGCCAATATCTGCTTTAATGACATGTCAGAATTCGCTGCAGAAGTCGCTAAAATGATTGCACCTCATTTAGACACAATTTAACAAGAATTTAAGTGAGAGATAGCCACCCTGTCAAGCGAAATTAGACAATTCACGACTAGAATAGAGGAGGTGGAGACAAGGGTGTCTGACTTAGAAGACAAATTGAATTATTATGTGCCAGTTATAGCTACGCAAGGTAAAGCTATTTCGGTATTGCAATCTAGGATCAAAGATCTCGAAGATCGGTCAAGGCGAAATAATTTGAGGGTTATTGGCCTTCCTGAATCTGTAGAGTTTCAAGACCTCCTGAACATTGCCTCTGTCACTCTACCTCAGGCACTCTTGATTCCACCTCCCCCTACTCCTTTTCTGATAGAAAGGGCCCATAGAATTTGGCAACCTAGAGAAAACAATAGTGATTCTAAACCAAGACCCATTATTTTTAAATTCATTAATTATCAAGATAAACTATTATATCTGAAATATTACAGGAAACGTAATGCTCTTCAAATTGATGCCCATAAGATTTTGATTTTTCAAGATTTCTCTTCTGAGACTCTTACTAAACGAAGAGAAATGTCGCCTTTTTTCACTAAATTCTTGGGAGCAGAGTGTAGCGTTAGGCTAGTGTACCCGGCTAAGCTTTTAGTGGCTAAGGCAGGAACTTCATACACATTAAATGATACTTTTGAAGCTATTGCATTGTGCAAAAAGATGGGATTAGTATAATTCTGATTCATATATCAGGAACGTTTGACTGATATTGTAAACTTAGAGTTAAGAATGGAGTTTGTTTTAATGTATCTTTTAGTTTTGAGATCCTGGACACAGGACTGGCTTTTTCATTTTAGATGTTATTATTTTTCCAAGGTGGATTTGGAGTTTGAGGGGGGGTTTTTTTGGGGGGGGTTCCAACTATGTATGGGAGTGCAATTTGTATTTAACTTGCATAAATCTCAAAATACATATATACAGAAAAAACATATTGATGTTTTTCCTGTATATATGTATTTTGAGATTTATGAAAGCTATTTTCTTTTAAAATGTACTCAGATTTATACAGTGTATCTCCAATTGTGTATGGGATCACAATTGCATTTGCTGTATTATAGGACAAGATGTTTTTTGTTTATATGTATTTTGAGATTTATGCAAATTATTTTTTTTCAAAATGTACTCAGCAATATACAGTATTTGTGGGGCATATGTTTTTTTTCTTTTCCTTTTTTTTTTCCTTTCAATTGTGTTTGGGATCGCAATTGTATTTGCTGTATCGCAGGTCAAGATGTTTGTATATATGCAAGGTATTTTCTGTCAAAATGTATGTAGAATTATATAGTATTTGTGGGGTACCACTTTTTTTTTCTCTTTCTTTCCCTCTCTTCAATTGTGTTTGAGACCGCAGTTGTACTTACTGAACTGTGGGTCAAGATGTTTTATGTATATATGTATTTTAAGATCTCTGCAAATCATTTGCTTTTAAAATGTACTCAGAATTATATACACTGTGTGCAGAATTATTAGGCAAATTAGTATTTTGACCACATCATCCTCTTTATGCATGTTGTCTTACTCCAAGCTGTATAGGCTCGAAAGCCTACTACCAATTAAGCATATTAGGTGATGTGCATCTCTGTAATGAGAAGGGGTGTGGTCTAATGACATCAACACCCTATATCAGGTGTGCATAATTATTAGGCAACTTCCTTTCCTTTGGCAAAATGGGTCAAAAGAAGGACTTGACAGGCTCAGAAAAGTCAAAAATAGTGAGATATCTTGCAGAGGGATGCAGCACTCTTAAAATAGCAAAGCTTCTGAAGCGTGATCATCGAACAATCAAGCGTTTCATTCAAAATAGTCAACAGGGTCGCAAGAAGCGTGTGGAAAAACCAAGGCGCAAAATAACTGCCCATGAACTGAGAAAAGTCAAGCGTGCAGCTGCCAAGATGCCACTTGCCACCAGTTTGGCCATATTTCAGAGCTGCAACATCACTGGAGTGCCCAAAAGCACAAGGTGTGCAATACTCAGAGACATGGCCAAGGTAAGAAAGGCTGAAAGATGACCACCACTGAACAAGACACACAAGTTGAAACGTCAAGACTTGGCCAAGAAATATCTCAAGACTGATTTTTCTAAGGTTTTATGGACTGATGAAATGAGAGTGAGTCTTGATGGGCCAGATGGATGGGCCCGTGGCTGGATTGGTAAAGGGCAGAGAGCTCCAGTCCGACTCAGACGCCAGCAAGGTGGAGGTGGAGTACTGGTTTGGGCTGGTATCATCAAAGATGAGCTTGTGGGGCCTTTTCAGGTTGAGGATGGAGTCAAGCTCAACTCCCAGTCCTACTGCCAGTTTCTGGAAGACACCTTCTTCAAGCAGTGGTACAGGAAGAAGTCTGCATCCTTCAAGAAAAACATGATTTTCATGCAGGACAATGCTCCATCACACGCGTCCAAGTACTCCACAGCGTGGCTGGCAAGAAAGGGTATAAAAGAAGAAAATCTAATGACATGGCCTCCTTGTTCACCTGATCTGAACCCCATTGAGAACCTGTGGTCCATCATCAAATGTGAGATTTACAAGGAGGGAAAACAGTACACCTCTCTGAACAGTGTCTGGGAGGCTGTGGTTGCTGCTGCACGCAATGTTGATGGTGAACACATCAAAACACTGACAGAATCCATGGATGGCAGGCTTTTGAGTGTCCTTGCAAAGAAAGGTGGCTATATTGGTCACTGATTTGTTTTTGTTTTGTTTTTGAATGTCAGAAATGTATATTTGTGAATGTTGAGATGTTATATTGGTTTCACTGGTAAAAATAAATAATTGAAATGGGTATATATTTGTTTTTTGTTAAGTTGCCTAATAATTATGCACAGTAATAGTCACCTGCACACACAGATATCCCCCTAAAATAGCTATAACTAAAAACAAACTAAAAACTACTTCAAAAACTATTCAGCTTTGATATTAATGAGTTTTTTGGGTTCATTGAGAACATGGTTGTTGTTCAATAATAAAATTAATCCTCAAAAATACAACTTGCCTAATAATTCTGCACTCCCTGTAGAGTTGTGGGGTATTTTTTTTTCCCTTCATATACAAGATGTGGCCCACTCTCTTTTCCCTCCCCTTCCTTTCTGCTCCTCTCTGGGATCAATTTCATATACACATTTTTAACTAAGATTAATGATATCAACACTTAAAATAGTTTCTTGGAATGTAGGGGGCATAAACTCTCCAATAAAAAGAAAATCTATAATTAAACACCTTGCTTAATCAAAACTAGATATAGCCTTTTTACAGGAGACCCATTTAAAAGCTTCTGAAATCTCTAAACTTCACACTAATTGGGTGGGTGAAGTAATTGCTGCTCCATATAATTCTAGTAAGAGAGGAGTGGCAATTCTTTTCAACAAAACCATAGAATATAAAATAATATCTTCTGTTAAAGATTCGGAAGGTCATTTTAAAATTATAGAGATACTCTATAACAAAACGAGATTCGTGCTTTGTAATATATACAGGGAGTGCAGAATTATTAGGCAAGTTGTATTTTTGAGGATTAATTTTATTATTGAACAACAACCATGTTCTCAATGAACCCAAAAAACTAATTAATATCAAAGCTGAATAGTTTTGGAAGTAGTTTTTAGTTTGTTTTTAGTTATAGCTATTTTAGGGGGATATCTGTGTGTGCAGGTGACTATTACTGTGCATAATTATTAGGCAACTTAACAAAAAAGAAATATATACCCATTTCAATTATTTATTTTTACCAGTGAAACCAATATAACATCTCAACATTCACAAATATACATTTCTGACATTCAAAAACAAAACAAAAACAAATCAGTGACCAATATAGCCACCTTTCTTTGCAAGGACACTCAAAAGCCTGCCATCCATGGATTCTGTCAGTGTTTTTATCTGTTCACCATCAACATTGCGTGCAGCAGCAACCACAGCCTCCCAGACACTGTTCAGAGAGGTGTACTGTTTTCCCTCCTTGTAAATCTCACATTTGATGATGGACCACAGGTTCTCAATGGGGTTCAGATCAGGTGAACAAGGAGGCCATTTCATTAGATTTTCTTCTTTTATACCCTTTCTTGCCAGCCACGCTGTGGAGTACTTGGACACGTGTGATGGAGCATTGTCCTGCATGAAAATCATGTTTTTCTTGAAGGATGCAGACTTCTTCCTGTACCACTGCTTGAAGAAGGTGTCTTCCAGAAACTGGCAGTAGGACTGGGAGTTGAGCTTGACTCCATCCTCAACCCGAAAAGGCCCCACAAGCTCATCTTTGATGATACCAGCCCAAACCAGTACTCCACCTCCACCTTGCTGGCGTCTGAGGCGGACTGGAGCTCTCTGCCCTTTACCAATCCAGCCACGGGCCCATCCATCTGGCCCATAAAGACTCACTCTCATTTCATCAGTCCATAAAACCTTAGAAAAATCAGTCTTGAGATATTTCTTGGCCCAGTCTTGACGTTTCAGCTTGTGTGTCTTGTTCAGTGGTGGTCGTCTTTCAGCCTTTCTTACCTTGGCCATGTCTCTGAGTATTGCACACCTTGTGCTTTTGGGCACTCCAGTGATGTTGCAGCTCTGAAATATGGCCAAACTGGTAGCAAGTGGCATCTTGGCAGCTGCACGCTTGACTTTTCTCAGTTCATGGGCAGTTATTTTGCACCTTGGTTTTTCCACACGCTTCTTGCGACCCTGTTGACTATTTTGAATGAAACGCTTGATTGTTCGATGATCACGCTTCAGAAGCTTTGCAATTTTAAGAGTGCTGCATCCCTCTGCAAGATGTCTCACTATTTTTGACTTTTCTGAGCCTGTCAAGTCCTTCTTTTGACCCATTTTGCCAAAGTAAAGGAAGTTACCTAATAATTATGCACACCTGATATAGGGTGTTGATGTCATTAGACCACGCCCCTTCTCATTACAGAGATGCATATTACCTAATATGCTTAATTGGTAGTAGGCTTTCGAGCCTATACAGCTTGGAGTAAGACAACATGCATAAAGAGGATGATGTGGTCAAAATACTCATTTGCCTAGTAATTCTGCACTCCCTGTATGGTCCCAATAAAGTTGATAAAGATTTTTGTAATAAAATCACATTACTTTTGCACAAATATATAGGTCAAAATCTCATAGTGGCAGGGGATTTTAATTTAATTTGCGGAACCTTTATTAGACAGACACAATAAAACACCTATGTTCACATGGGATAGGAAAGTACGGATCTTGCAGAAGTTTTGTTCACAGTTGGGACTAGTAGATATCTGGCGATCTCAGAACCCAGACCTGAGATCATATTCTTGCATATCGAAGGGGCATCAATATTTATCTAGGATCGATTTATTTTTAATTGCAGAGCCTCTGATTGGTCTAGAATGGAGAGCGGACATTGGAGACATAATAATTTCGAACCACGCTATATCACATTAACACTTAATGCATCACTGATACATTTACCTACCAATCACACCATTTATTTCCCTAAACACCTAGTGAACAATATCAACTTTCAAAATTGGTTGAATGGACAATGGAGAGAATTTGCCAGCTATAATATTTCATATAAAGATAGACCTGAGGTGTTTTGGGAGACAGCTAAAGCTGTATTAAGAGGGAAGATTAAAGCTCATATGTGCCATCTTAAGAGAAAATTTAAACAACAAGAGAACCAGATGTCTAGCCAAGTTAAAAACGCCTACAGAGCATATCTGGGGGACCGTTCTAACCTTAATTGGCTTAAGTATATAAATGCTAAGACTGCCCGGGATGTATTTATTTGTCAAAAAACTACCCAAGAGGTGCAAAGACAAAAGGCTCTTTATGGGGGCTTTGTCGGTAGATCAGCCACATTTTTGGCTAGGATGACAAAAGCAACCACTGAAAGATTCACTAATAATGCAGATATCAGTAAAGCTTTTTATAATTATTTTAGAGATCTATATAGACATGAGGAGCATGAAGTGGATGAAGAAAAATTGTTCCGGCCAAAAATATGCGGAAGGTAATGACTTTAATAGATTTCTTTTGGAACAAATTTAGATCTTCAAGACATAGGAAGACTGTAGATCTAGCTCTATTAACCGTTGACACGGAAAAGACGTTTGATCGTATTGCATGGAAACATCTATTTTTCTCTTTAGAGCAGTTTGGTTTGACGGGACATTTTAACAATTTTATTCGGTTAATATACTGCGCTCCGACTTCCGCTTTAATTATTAATGGGGAAATCTCACAGTGTTTAGTTTTACAAAGGGGTACCCGACAAGGCTGCCCTCTATCTCCATTATTATTTAATGTGTCATTGGAACCTCTGGCGATTTTGCTTCGCCAACAGTTGGAGGGGATTCATATTGGAGGTCATAAACTGGTACTACTGATGTATGTGGCTGATTTACTGCTATTTTTAAGTAATATTAAGAAGAATCTCCCTCTTCTTTTGGACATGATTAGAATTTTTGGCCAAATCTCAGGCTATAAAATTAATCTGTCTAAATCTGAACTTTTATGGTTAAATAAAAAAGATCAAAGTATCAAACACCCTTTTAGTGAAAACTCGCAGATTAAGTATCTTGGCATTAACTTAAATCCTAACCCAGAGGAATGGTATAACTTGAGTTTTCGCAACTGTTTTGTAGAATGTAACAAAAAAGTTGTAGGATTGGGTAAATCTTCGTATTTCCTTTTCAGCCCAGGATATGTTAATAAAAACAATACTATTTCCAAAATTATTCTACTTAATACAGAATATTCTGATTCCTATACACAAAGCCGATGTAATAAAATACAAGTCATGTTCTAAATTTCTCTGGAAAGGTGCAAAGGCACGTATTGCAGTAACTCATCTTATGAATGATAAAGTAGCGGCAGGTCTAGCCCTCCCAAATATACAATCTTACAGTATAGCTGCTCACGTTAAGGTTGCAGTTCACTGGCTAACAGAGCAAGAACAAGTATCGTTGTTTGCTTACGAATCTTCTTTTGTGGTCCCTTTTCGACTGAACTGATTTTATCTCTTGTAACTCTTAGGTATATTTTTATAGCTTGGCAAAAGTTTTGCGTTGAAACGGGATGCTCCCCCTATGTCTCCAAATTTTTACCTATTACAGGTAATCCAACTTTTTCGTCAGGTCTAACAGACGAGGTCTTTAGACAATGGTCCTCTAAAGGTCTGAACCATATTATACAAATGCTAGATTTAAATTTAGCGTCTAACTTTTGCTGAATTGTGTAATCAATTTGGGCTTTCAAATCAAGACTTTTATGCTTATTTACAGATAAGACACTTTGTCTTTGAATTAAAACAAAAGTATGGTATAGATTGGTCACTTCGAGACATACAAACTAAGATTAATGTTTATCAAGCGGGTCTATATTTGATTTCCTCTTTCTATCTACTCCTTAATTAACGGTCCTCTATAGATCAAGTAGAATATATAGTCTCTAAATGGACTAAATTCTTTCCAGATATAGATAGCCAGGTAATAACAGATATGTTTAGATTAACAGAGAAAAGCTGGGTTTTAACGAAATGGAGAGAATCGCAGATTAAAATAACTTTAATTACATATTTGACCCCAGCAAGAATATCTAACTGGTATAAGATAAATAGTTGGTGTTCAAGATGTAGTTCCCCTGCTGCAGATCTTTTTCATTGTTTTTGGGCCTGCCCAAAAATTGGACAGTTCTGGAGTAAAGTAAGATATTGGATGAATGTAACTTTAAATATAGATTATCATATTCAGCTGATGAAAATATTATTTTAGTTAAATTTCAAGGATCGGTACAAAATTTAAAATTAATGAATTCAATTATATTCCTTGGCCGAAATTTAATTTTGAGATCATGGAAAGCCAAATTTATACCCAGCTTGAAAGAACTCAAGAACGCTTTGGTCTCCCAATGTCTCATAGAACAATGTAATTTACAAAACCCAAATGATACTCGCTTAGCACTATTATTTAAGCATTGGAAAGTGTTTATCCTATCTCTTCCAGTTTAGTTAAACCATTAATGAAAACTGCATATGTTCAATAACAATAATTTGCTGGCCACTTACCTAGTATATGGCTTGATAACGCTAATGAGATTTTGGTGGGCTAATGGGAATGGGGGGGATAGAAAGAGTGGGGGTTCGGCCACCCTTTAGTTTCCCTTTTTTTTTTTCTCTTTTGTTTTTAGGTAAATTGTAAAACACAATAACAAGTGAACTGTAAGGTTAAAGTACATGTAACCCTTTATTCATGTCTCAGGGATCCTGTGTGACCCTCAGTTTAATTTGAGCATGTTGTATCATGTGAGATCTTTTGTTGTTAGCTGATAAATAAAAAAAATAAAAAAAATAATATTCTGATGGTAATATATTAGTTGTATGTATACATAGATTATCATAGTTTAAATATCCGATTTGAGGAATATGTTGAACTTTTTATTAAACTAGTAAAAGATTGTTTAAAAACATACAAAAAGAACATGCAAGAAAAATAAAAAAAATGTTAAAAGGATGCACATTCAAAACATTCATTTTTCTACAGTATGGTAAGACTGTTGAATTAAGTAATGGTAAACTTTACATGTTTTAAAATCAGGTGTAGAATCTAAGTGATATTATAGAGGGACTTTAATTGATCACTCTAATGAAGATGCGCTGTAACTTACTTTAACCACCCACTTTTTTGTGCGTTTACGGTTTTGACTGTTCTCCAATCAGCGCTACCAAAAGGAAATTATTTGAGTGCCTTACGGCTAGAGCACAGACTGGAGAACAGTCAAAACCGTTACCTCAAAATTGTTAGTTACAGTATCTTTATTAGAAGTGATTAATTAAATTCCCTCTAAAATATTGCTTCAAATGTATTTTTTTTCTTTGTGAGCTAACAGTTTTGACTATTTTCCAATCGGTGCTCTAGCTACAAAAAAATAATTGTGTGAGTGCCATACGGCTAGAGCACCAATTGGTGAACAGTCAAAACCGTTAGCTTACAAAAAAAAAATACTTTTGAAGTGGGCGGCCGAAGCACAGGGTATTAGAATAGCACGGCTAGATTTAAAAATAAGTTACAGCACATCTTCATTAGAAGTGATCAATTAAATTCCCTCTAAATTATTGCTTAGATTCTGGACCTGATTTGAAAACATGTAAAGTTTAACATCACCTTAAAGGAACAGTATATAGTTTTTCTCTTAATGAACTAGATTACAAGTGGCCCAATGTTGTTAGCCTGGGCCATGATAAGCAATATCGTGCCCATGCTAACTTGCAGTCATATTACAAGTTGAAAGTAAAGGTGTTTAGTCGAGCACAACAAAATTAGCACTTAGGAGAGGGGAAACCAAGCATAAAGTGTAAGCTAAAAAAATGTGCACCAAACACAACATAAATACACTAACATAAATTGTTACAATCATATAAACACTAGCTGATAAAAATTGTTTATATAAATACTCATTTTTTAAAAGGGTTAAAAGGTATATAGTACGTATATGACAAGGTATTTGAATTGTAAAGGCTATATAGTGTATATATATTTAGATGTCTAAATATGTGTATGGTTGTATATATATATATATATATATATATATATATATATATATATATATATAAGGATGTATAGTAGTATATGCACTCTCACCAACACACTACAACTCGCCAGGGTGCTATAGCCAGGTATGTAGAAGCAAAAATTAGTAAGCACTCACTGGACTGTAGACAGCAATTTCCATCAAATAGAATTTATTGTGACGTTTCGGGACCAACAGCGTCAGAGGAAGGGACGCTGTTGGTCCCGAAACGTCACAATAAATTCTATTTGATGTAAATTGCTGTCTACAGTCCAGTGAGTGCTTACTAATTTTTGCTTATATATATATATATATATATATATATATATATATATATATATATATATATATATATATATATATATATATATATATATATATATATATATATATATATGTATATACATGTGTATTTATATATTTATTTATATATATATATATATACTATATATATATATATATATATATATATATATATATATATATCTGTATATACCTATACCTATCTATATTCTTATAGATATACAGGTATAGATTTGTATTTTACATGAATAGTACTTTTTATTATTAAATATATATTTCTTATATATCTAAAACATTATTTTCTATCACCTAGATTACAAGTTTTGCGATATAGAGGGTGAGAAACGAACAAAGTTGCGTTATTTCACCCTCCATAGCGCTGCCATTTTGAGTTTTGGAAAAGCTGCCTTGTGCGTGGGATATGATTGCGATGAGCTCCATATTTGACGTGCTCATGCACGCTTTCCCCATAGACATCAATAGGGAGAAAGTGTGAAAAAAAAACTAACACCTGCGATCGCGGAATGAAAAGCTTTGTAACGCAAACCCCATTGATGTCTTTGGGAAAAAAAAAGTTACGTTTAAACCTAACACCCTAACATAAACCCCACGTCTAACCACCCCTAATCTGCTGCCCCCGACATTGCCGGCACCTACATAAACTTATTAACCCCTAATCTGCCACCCCCGAAATCGCCGCAACTATAATAAAGTTATTACCCCCTAATCTGCTGCTCCCGATATCACCACTATAATAAAAGCATCCTCTTCATACGGTAGCCGCCGTATACTGAATCTTCAATGCAAGGAAGCATTTTCAAAATGGCGTCCCTTGCATTCTTATTGGCTGATTTGATTTTTTAAATTGGCTGTTCAAATCATCCAATAGGATGAGAGCTACTGAAATTCTATTGGCTGATTTGAACAGCCAATAGAATTTCAGTAGCTCTCATCCTATTGGCTGATTTGAACAGCCATTAGGATTTCAGTAGCTCTCATCCTATTGGCTGATTTGAATTTCAAAAATCAAATCAGCCAATAGGAATGCAAGGAACACTATTTTGAAAAGGCTCCCTTGCATTGAATATTCAGTAGACAGCGTCGACCGTATGAAGAGGATGCTCCACACCGGATGTCTTCAGGATGGACCCGCTCCGTGCTGCCGGGATGAAGATAGAAGATGCCGCCTGGATGGATGAAGACCTCACCGCCTGGATGAAGACTTCTCGCCGTTGGATGAGGATGGATGTCCGGACTTCAGAAAATGTAAGTGGATCATAGGGGGGTTTTTAAACTTTTTTTGGGTGGGTATTTGTTTTAGATTAGGGTTTGGGTTTTTCTTAAAAGAGCTAAATGCCATTTTAAGGGCAAGAAAAAGAGCTAAATGCCCTTAAGGGCAATGCCAAAACAAATGCCCTTTTCAGGGCAATGGGTAGCTTAGGTATTTTTTAGAGTTAGGCTTTTTATTTTGGGGGGTTGGTTGAGTGGTGGGTTTTACTGTTGGGGGTCTTTTTATTTTTTCAGGGAAAAGAGCTGATTTCTTTAGGGCAATGCCCTACAAAAGGCCCTTTTAAGGGTTATTGACAGTTTATTGTAGGCTACGTTTTTTTTATTTTGGGGGGGCTTTTTTATTTTTATTGGGCTATTAGATTAAGTGTAATTGTTTTTATTTTGTATAATTTCGTTTGTTATTTTTCAAATTTAGTATTTTTTAATTTTTTGTAATTTAGTATTTTTTATTTTTTGTAACTGTAGATTTTTGTTTTTTAGTAGTGTTACTTTTTTTAGTAATTTAATTTATTTAATTGATAGTTATTTTAATTTTAGTATGATAGTAATGTTAGTTTAATTTATAGTTTAAACTTAGGTTTTTTTTAATTTCACAGGTAAGTTTTTATTTATTTTGAGATAGGGATCTTGTAATTTTAATTTAAAGTAAGGGGGTTGTTAGGTTTAGGGGTTAATAGTTTAAATTAGTTCTTTGTGATGTGGGGGGCTGGTGGTTTAGGGGTTAATAGGTTTATTTAGTAGTAGTGATGTGGGAGGCCAGAGGTTTAGGGGTTAATAACTTTATTTAGTGGCGGCGATGTCTGGGAGTGTCAGAATAGGGGTTAATATCTTTACTATAGTGTGGGCGATGTTGGGGTGCAGGGGAGTAGGGGTTAATAACTTTAGTATAGTGGTGACAATGTCGGGGAGCAGCGGAATAGAGGTTAATAAATTTTATTAGTGGTGGCGATGTCGGGAGCAACAGATTAGGGGTTAATAACTTTATTATAGTGTTTGCGATGTGGGAGGGCCTCGGTTTAGAGGTTAATAGGTAGTTTATGGGTGTTAGTGTACTTTGTAACAGTTGAGTTAGCAGTTTTGTGTAACAGTATTGTTGCGTAAAACTCATAACTACTGGTCTCAGATTGCGGAACAGATCGTGTCGGTATAGGCTATAACGCAAGCTTTTTAGCATCACCCCAAAGCTTGTAATGGCAGCGCTATGAAAATCCCATGCAAAAACATAATTTTTTTGAGTATGGGACTGAAGTTGCGTTACAGGCTAAAATACTTGTGGTACAGCTACACCAACAAGACTTTAATGGCTGCGTTGCTGTTTTAACATTGAAATTACCATTTTTTCAGCGTTAAAGCACGAACGCAAAACTTGTAATCTAGTTGTATGTAAAGAACATAGGAATGTAAAATATGTGTTTCGCAATTTAGATTTTAAAGAGGGTAGGGCACCTGAAAATTTAGTAATCTTAAGACGCGCTATTGAAATAGTAAATATAAAATATTTAAAAAAAAATAATGTTACTAAACATACTGTAAAAAATATAGATATATTTTATGGATTACTTAGAATATTTTACAGTATGTTTAATAATGTTTAACAATTTTTTAAAAATATTTTATATCTAATATTTGTATGTTGCACGTTCACACGAAAATATCCAGCTCCGAATAGAGCTGAATGCCACTGGCAGACATCATATTCGACATTCGTTGCTACCCGAAAGCAAAGAATACCCATATATTAAAAAGTAGGTTAAAGTGTATCTTCATTAGAATGGATAAATTTAAAATCTAAAATATTGTTTCCATTCCACATCCGATTATACAAATTGGAGGCTTTTCCATCACTTTAAATCAATAAAGGTTGTGAGAATACTGCATCACATACAATTAGACTTACAATAAACTGGATTTTTTGAACTTTTTGCAATAGGACTTGCTGCATACTATCAACCCTGCTGCAAACAGTTGAATGTTAAACAAGGTTAAAATGCTGGTGCAAAAATATTTATGAAGGCAGCATCATAGTCCTCTTCTTTTTTTATTCATTTATTTAAGTATTTATCTCTCACACATGCCTAGACCTGATCTAAAGTCTTTACAGTAGCCACAAAGCAGGATTAAACTTAATGTAGAGGAATCAAACCTAAAAGTTCCACTACATAAACACTTACTTATGGTACTTATATCATATTGGTAGCAATTGTTTAAAGTGCATACTACAGGGAGTGCAGAATTATTAGGCAAATGAGTATTTTGACCACATCATCCTCTTTATGCATGTTGTCTTACTCCAAGCTGTATAGGCTCGAACGCCTACTACCAATTAAGTATATTAGGTGATGTGCATCTCTGTAATGAGAAGGGGTGTGGTCTAATGACATCAACACCCTATATCAGGTGTGCATAATTATTAGGCAACTTCCTTTCCTTTGGCAAAATGGGTCAAAAGAAGGACTTGACAGGCTCAGAAAAGTCAAAAATAGTGAGATATCTTGCAGAGGGATGCAGCACTCTTAAAATTGCAAAGCTTCTGAAGCGTGATCATCGAACAATCAAGCGTTTCATTCAAAATAGTCAACAGGGTCGCAAGAAGCGTGTGGAAAAACCAAGGCGCAAAATAACTGCCCATGAACTGAGAAAAGTCAAGCGTGCAGCTGCCAAGATGCCACTTGCCACCAGTTTGGCCATATTTCAGTGCTGCAACATCACTGGAGTGCCCAAAAGCACAAGGTGGGCAATACTCAGAGACATGGCCAAGGTAAGAAAGGCTGAAAGACGACCACCACTGAACAAGACACACAAGCTGAAACGTCAAGACTGGGCCAAGAAATATCTCAAGACTGATTTTTCTAAGGTTTTATGGACTGATGAAATGAGAGTGAGTCTTGATGGGCCAGATGGATGGGCCAGTGGCTGGATTGGTAAAGGGCAGAGAGCTCCAGTCCGACTCAGACGCCAGCAAGGTGGAGGTGGAGTACTGGTTTGGGCTGGTATCATCAAAGATGAGCTTGTGGGGCCTTTTCGGGTTGAGGATGGAGTCAAGCTCCACTCCCAGTCCTACTGCCAGTTTCTGGAAGACACCTTCTTCAAGCAGTGGTACAGGAAGAAGTCTGCATCCTTCAAGAAAAACATGATTTTCATGCAGGACAATGCTCCATCACACGCGTCCAAGTACTCCACAGCGTGGCTGGCAAGAAAGGGTATAAAAGAAGAAAATCTAATTACATGGCCTCCTTGTTCACCTGATCTGAACCCCATTGAGAACCTGTGGTCCATCATCAAATGTGAGATTTACAAGGAGGGAAAACAGTACACCTCTCTGAACAGTGTCTGGGAGGCTGTGGTTGCTGCTGCACGCAATGTTGATGGTGAACAGATCAAAACACTGACCGAATCCATGGATGGCAGGCTTTTGAGTGTCCTTGCAAAGAAAGGTGGCTATATTGGTCACTGATTTGTTTTTGTTTTGTTTTTGAATGTCAGAAATGTATATTTGTGAATGTTGAGATGTTATATTGGTTTCACTGGTAAAAATAAATAATTGAAATGGGTATATATTTGTTTTTTGTTAAGTTGCCTAATAATTATGCACAGTAATAGTCACCTGCACACACAGATATCCCCCTAAAATAGCTATAACTAAAAACAAACTAAAAACTACTTCCAAAACTATTCAGCTTTGATATTAATGAGTTTTTTGGGTTCATTGAGAACATGGTTGTTGTTCAATAATAAAATTAATCCTCAAAAATACAACTTGCCTAATAATTCTGCACTCCCTGTAGATTTACCTTTAAATCAGCCCACCAAAAAATAAACCAAAACCACCAAAACAAATAAAGAGAGTGATAGAGATGAAAATAAAAGCAAGAAGCTTTTTTGTTGCAAATTTGAGAGGCTAAGAATTTAAATTACTGGATGTGGGTCCTTAAAAATATTTGTATTAGTTCTAGAAACATAAATATCAGTACAAACACATTTCACAAGGAACTACACAATACAACTGCTAAAAACACTGCACCTGGAGTGAAAGCAAATTAAAGTGGACTAGGGTAGATCAGATCTACAGTGGTAGTAGCACGACTCAGTGCTCTGTGGGTCCCAAGAGGGACTTCTACTATGCGTTTAAACCCTTTGTAGAGGTTAAAAACATAGAGGTGCAAGGGTACTAGCTTTAAAATGACTTGAGCAAATTCATTTTTTTTCATCGCACAAACGTTAGTGCACCACTAGCTCAAAATATGAAGCCTGAAGTAAATATAACCTAAAATACACAGTACAAAGTGAAAACAAAACAAAAAGATAAATAAAAAAATGAATTCAAAGTTAAAATTTGATTTAATTGAAAACTATTTATTTTGCATTCACCTCTCCTTCAAACCTAGCAATGCATGGCATGTCTATAGGAAGCTACAGAATGTTACAATATTATAGACTCCCATAAAGGAAATCATAATTAGTGTAATGAGTATAGTTCTGGGATGGGGGTTGCTGGGGAGAGAGGCAAATCAAAACCTGTTGAGGTCTGACCGGGGGGGGGGTTATTTGTCCCTTTCCTCCTTTCTTTACTGTAGCAGTTTTTCATGTTTTTCAGCACAGGGACAGAGATAAAAGAGAGGAAAGGTGAATTTAAAAAAACATACAGGTAGGTAATAAAGAGTGAAGTTCCCCACCTCTACCCCCAGTATACTTGGTATTTAGTTGACATGTGCATCCTTTTGATAGAGAAAAATTAACACATTTTCACTATTTTTTGCAATTCTAAGAGATACAATAAACGAGTGGTCCCATTAACGTGTCAATGAAAAAATAAAATAATTTAACAACATTTTTTGGATTCATCATGTGCTTAAAATCGTTACAATAAAGCTAGCTAGGAAGGGATTTTTGCAGGTGGTAAAGGCTTCACATTTACTCTATGCACTAATGAACCAGTAATGTTCTTGTCAGTTGATTGATTCCTGTGTCAGCCAATAAATATGTAAGACACAAATTTTTGTTCTTTGCAAGTTTTGATTCCATTAAAAATATAAATAAAATATGATCTTTTTTGTGCTCCATGAGCAAATATCTTCCCAATTTTTTTTGTCAGTGCACTTACCTAATATCTAGCTTTGTGATCAACGTTTGCATGTACAGATTTTAAGAGATTTCACAGATGAAGTTTGTAGTCCCAGTAAGGTTTAGATAATCTAGGCCTAAACCTTTTGCAGCATCTAGCCTGCGAAGCAGAAAACAGGCTTCAGCAATTTGTAATAAAAAAAAGCTTTCTACCCATTAAGTAATTAAAGTGATATAACAATCTGTTTCATTGCTGTAATCAAAGTAAAAAAACAAACACTAAGCATCTTCTTAAAATAAATCATTGCAATATGTATTATTTATCATTTAAACATTATTTTACCTTTTTCTTTATTTTTAACTTAATTTGTGCAGGGTCCTTCCTGTCACAGCTCTACAAGGAGGTCGGGTCTCTACAGGAAGGCATATAGCTTGATGGCATCAATCTTCTAGAGCAACTTGAGCAGGATTACTGTTCAGATAATGCAGAAGTAGGAAGTCAGAGTTTGTTGCCAAGCTTGAAAGAGGCAGAATGCAACTTAAATTGTCAGCATATCATCTCCCTTATTTAGCCTCAAGCAGTGGCTGCACTGAGAATTTTGCTCATTTTGGGCCCTATCCAATATGCAGCGTCGCCCGCAAAAGCCGGCGACGCCAAATTTTGCGCTGGTTTGGTATCCTATACACGGCGTAACCTAGAAGTTACGCTCGTATATTTCTGCCTTTGGCCGTAGTTTTTTGGCCCATAGACAGGTATACCAAACCAGCGCAGTTTGGTATCCAATATACAGCGTAAGGACTTACGTGGCGAAAATGGAGAAATCTTACTCCATTTTCACCTCGCCACAAAATGCAGGCGTAGTAAGCCTTACGCTGTGTATTGGAGCCCCGTAACTTCCTAAACTGGCTGCAAAATAAAACCTAACACCTAACACATGCGCAATGTCTATCTACCTGTCAACCGCGATCCCCCGCAGCATCCCTAATAAAGTGTTTAACCCCCTAAACCGCCGCTCCTGGACCCTGCCGCCACCTACATTAAATGTCTAACCCCCTAATGTGATCCCCCTACACCGCCGCCATCTATATTAAAATTATTGCCCCCTAATGTGAGCCCCCTACACCGCCGCCACCTATTTTAACTATATTACCCCCTAATCTAATCCCCCTACACCGCCGCCACCTATAATAAATGTATTACCCCCTAAAATACTAAAATGTCCCTACCCTAAACTAAATTACAAATAGCCCTGAAAAGGGCTTTTTGCATGGCATTGCCCCAAAGTAACCAGCTCTATTACCAGCCCTTAAATGAGCCTTTTGCGGGGCATTGCCCCAAAGTAATCAGCTCTTTTACCAGCCCTTAAAAGGGCCTTTTGCAGGGCATTGTCACAAAGTAATCAGCTCTTTTACCTGTAATCTAATCCCCCTACACCGCCGCCACCTATATTAAATATATTAACCCCTAATCTGAGCGCCCTACACCGCCGCCACCTATTTAAACTATTTTAACCTCTAATGTGAGCCCCCTACACCGCCGCCACCTATATTATATGTACTACCCCCTAATCTGACCCCCTTACACCGCCGCCACCTATATTAAAATTATTAACCCCTAATCTAATCCCCCTATACCGCCGCCACCTATATTAAATTTATTAACCCCTAAAATACCAAAATTTCCCTATCACTAAACCTAAGTCTAACCCTACAAATAGCCCTGAAAAGGGCCTTTTGCGTGGCATTGCCCCAAAGTAACCAGCTTTATTACCAGCCCTTAAAAGGGCCTTTTGCGGGGCATTGCCCCAAAGTAATCAGCTCTTTTACCAGCCCTTAAAAGGGCCTTTTGCGGGGCATTGTCACAAAGTAATCAGCACTTCTACCTGTAATCTAATCCCCCTACACCTCCGCCACCTATAATAAATGTATTACCCCCTAATCTAATCCCCCTACACCGCAGCCACCTATATTAAATATATTAACCACTAATCTGACCCCCCTACACCGCCGCTTCCTATATTAACTATATTAACCCTAATTATATTAGGGTTAATATAGTTAATATAGTTATTATATTATATATATTATTAATATAGTTAATAATTAATATGGTTATTATATTATATATTAACTATATTAACCCTATCTAACTCTAACACCCCTAACTTAATTATTATTCAAATAAATCTAAATAATATTAATAATATTAACTCCCACAACTTGAACCTTCATGTACCTTCCAATAAATTGGCTCCCCGTTATGTTGGTCCTTTTCGAATACTCTGACAGGTTAATCCTGTGGCCTACGCTCTTGACCTTTCTCCTGCTATGCGCATCTCCAATGTTTTTCATGTCTCCCTCTTGAAACCATTGGTTTGTAATCGGTTTACCACTGTGTTGCCTCGTCCCCGTCCTATCTTTTTTGACAACCATGAGGAGTATGAGGTCAGCAGCATTATTGACTCTCGTATGTCCAGGGGCAGTGTACAGTATTTGGTTCACTGGAGAGGCTACGGTCCGGAGGACCTATAAAATAAACCCTAAGATAGCTACAATATAATTAATAATTACATTGTAGCTATTTTAGGGTTTATATTTATTTTACAGGTAACTTGGTATTTATTTTAACTAGGTACAATAGCTATTAAATAGTTAATAACTATTTAATAGCTACCTAGTTAAAATAATTACCAAATTACCTGTAAAATAAATCCTAACCTAAGTTACAAATACACCTACATTATCAATAAATTAATTAAATAAACAACAAATATCTAAACTAAAATACAATTAAATACACTAAACTAAATTACAAAAACAAACACTAAATTACAAAAAAAAAAAGATTACAAGAATGTTAAGCTAATTACACATAATCTAAGCCCCCTAATAAAATAACAAAGTCCCCCAAAATAAAAAAAAATTCCTACCCTAATCTAAATTACAAAAAGTAATCAGCTCTATTACCAGCCCTTAAAAGGGCCTTTTGTGTGGCATTGCCTCAAAGTAATCAGCTCTTTTACCTGTAAAAAAAAGAAAAGAATACTCCCCCATTACAACCCACCACCCACATACCCCTACTCTAACCCACCCAATCCCCCCTTAAAAAAACCTAAGTCTAACTTCCCAAGTGCACCTTACCTGTCCTGAAGACCGACGGAGAAGGTCCTGTTCCAGGGGGAGAAGTCTTCTTCCAGGCGGCGACCTCTTCTTCTTCCAGGATCCAGCGCAGAGTGGAGGAGTTGAAGACCGATGACCATGGAGCTGAAGACCGGCGATGCTGGAACTGAAGATCGGCGACGCTGGAACTGAAGACCGGAGCCGGAGCGTGGAGGATCCTCTTCATAGGATCGCCGCCGTACACTGAATAGGAATTCAAGGTACGCGATTAAAAATGGATTCTAATCAGCCAATAGAATTACAGTAGCTCTTATTCTATTGGCTATTCAAATCAGCCAATAGAATTAAAGTAGCTTGCATCCGATTGGCTGATTTGAATTTGAAGGCTCAAATCAGCCAATAGGAATTCAAGGGACGCCATTTTTAATCGCGTACCTTGAATTCCTATTCAGTGTACGGCGGTGATCGTATGAAGAGGATCCTCCACGCTCCGGCTCCGGTCTTCAGTTCCAGCATTGCCGATCTTCAGTTCCAGCATCGCCGGTCATCAGTTCCAGATGGACAGTCTTCAGCTCCGTGGTCATTGGTCTTCAACTCCTCCGCTCCGTGCCGGCTGGATCCTGGAAGAAGAAGAGGTCGACGCCTGGAAGAAGACTTCTCCGCCTGGAACAGGACCTTCTCCGCCGGTCTTCAGGACAGGTAAGGAGCACTTGGGGGTTAGACTTTAGGTTTTTTAAGGGGGGATTGGATGGGTTAGTGTAGGGGTATGTGGGTGGTGGGTTGTAATGGGGGGGTTGTTCTTTTTTTTTTTACAGGTAAAAGAGCTGATTACTTTGGGGCAATGCCCCACAAAAGGCCCTTTTAAGGGCTGGTAATAGAGCTGATTACTTTTTGTAATTTAGATTAGGGTAGGGACTTTTTTTTATTTTGGGGGGCTTTGTTATTTTATTAGGGGGCTTAGATTAGGTGTAATTAGCTTAAAATTATTGTAATCTTTTTTTTATTTTTTGTAATTTAGTGGGGTTTTTTTGTAATTTAGTTTAGTGTATTTAATTGTATTTTAGTTTAGATATTTGTAGTTTATTTAATTAATTTATTGATAGTGTAGGTGTATTTGTAACTTAGGTAAGGATTTATTTTACAGGTAATTTGGTAATTATTTTAACTAGGTAGCTATTAAATAGTTATTAACTATTTAATATTTATTGTACCTAGTTAAAATAAATACCAAGTTACCTGTAATATAAATATAAACCCTAAAATAGCTACAATGTAATTATTAATTATATTGTAGCTATCTTAGGCCTAGATTTGGAGTTTTGTGTTAGAAGGGGTGCGTTAGCTACGCATGCTTTTTTCTGGCCGCACCTTTTAAATACCGCTGGTATTTAGAGTTCACAGAATGGCTGCGTTAGGCTCCAAAAAAGGAGCGTAGAGCATAATTTACCGCCACTTCAACTCTCGATACCAGCGGTGCTTACGGACGCGGCCAGCTTCAAAAATGTGCTCGTGCACGATTCCCCCATAGGAAACAATGGGGCAGTTTGAGCTGAAAAAAAACCTAACACCTGCAAAAAAGCAGCGTTCAGCTCCTAACGCGGCCCCATTGTTTCCTATGGGGAAACACTTCCTAAGTCTGCACCTAACACCCTAACATGTACCCCGAGTCTAAACACCCCTAGCTGAATGCACTTTCCTTCTGAGCCTTTATTTGATCTCTAGAACTACAGAGCGTGTTTTCCAGAATTTCAAACATTGTCCACCTTGACCGTTTCCCTAACTCTCTCTGCATCGTGGAATAATCTTCTATCTAAACTGGACCAACAGACTTTGTCTTCTGCCATTCCATTCACTTACCAGCGGATCCTCTAAGCAGAGATCTACAATCTCCGTAACACGGAGTTACTCAGCCAGTGATGTCATCAGCCTCGTTCGCAGCTCCTCACTCTACTCCACAGACACTGAACCTCACAGTCCACAAGTATTCTCTTGCTAGAGAGAGTTTCTAACATCAAATGTTTATCTTATCAAATCCAACAGTACTTGATGTGTAACCTTATAAACTACTATATTACATATCGAACGTGACATATTAATATGAACTACAGTTGAAACTACTTATCCTAATTAAAGGCATATGAACTACAACTCCAATTAGATCTTGTCTTTAAAGGGACACTAAACCCAAAACTTTTCTATCATGATTCAGGCAGAGAATACAATTTTAAACATCATTCCAATTTACTTCTATTATCCAATGTACTTAATTTTTTAGATATCCTTTATTGAAAAATAGCAAAGCACATGGGTGAGCCAATCACACGAGGCATCTATGTGAAGCCACCAATCAGCCGCTACTGAGCATATCTAGATATGCTTTTCAGCAAAGAATATCAAGAGAATTAAGCAAATTAGATAATAGAAGTAAATTAGAAAGTTGTTTAAAATTACATGCTCTTTCTAATCATGAAAGAAAAAATTTGGGTTTCATGTCCCTTTAAGACCCTAAGAACTAAATCATCTTAAAGGGCCACTAAACCCAAAATCTTTCTTTCATTATTCAGATAGAGAATAGAAATTTAAACAACATTACAATTTACTTCCATAATTTATTTTGCTTCATTTGTTAAATATCCTTATTTGAAGAAAAAGCAATGCACATGGTGAGCCAATCACACGAGGCTACTATGTGCAGCAACCAATCAGCAGCTAGTGAGCATATCTAGATATGCTTTTCATCAAAGAATATCAAAAGAATAAAACAAATTAGATAATATAAGTAAATTAGAAAGATGTTTAAAATTGCATTCTCTTTCTAAATCATAAAAGAAAAAATGTGGGTGGCATGTCCCTTTAAGTCTGATCATCCATAACTCCTCATTTGATTAAAGAGATACTTTCCCATTTAAAAACGGTTAACAGTCAGAACCTTACCATCTGAGTTTAGCTACTCATTCAGACTAATTGCTTTTCCTACAATTAGTTCACTTATACTCATATTGAACTAAAGAAGCTACATACTAACATCTAACATAGACCAGTTATGTCCATATTGTCTAGGTAAATCATAAGACAAACTCTTCTGAGTCTGAACCAGGCAACAGCTGGGTTTATTATTTTAGTAAAGATCCATGGGGCTGAGGATAGGCTGAATGTTAGGCAAGGGAATTGCTATAAAACGTGATGCCATGTGATGTGAAGGTATTGCTTGTGAGATGGGTGGATTAGATCTTTTATATAGGCATTTGTAAGTCAGACTAGCCAGGCTTGGGCCAGAAGGCAGTCCCTGAGTAACTGAATGCCTTACATTTTGATATGTTGGTAAAGATCAAACAAATTGAGTGTTGATAACTGGAAGAAACTGCCTGTCTGTTTTCTTTATTAAGAATAAGTTGCTTAGAAAACTGTATTAATCTAACATAACTAGTTCTACAGCTTTTGTTGACTAGAAAGTAAATATCTGAGTCTATTGCTAAACATTCAATCTGGTGTGGAAATATCTATTGGAGTATTTTTTGAGTTTAAAGGGAGATATAAAATCTATGAGAACTAATAAAAAAACTTTGAGAACCCATGGGTCTAATGAAATGCCACATATCTTGTTTAAAAAGACATACAATCCCTTGTTTGCACTATTCAGAAAGAGCATAACATTTTAAACAGCTTTCCAATGTTCTTCCATTTTGTTGAAGCAGTAGCAATGCACTACTGGGAGCTAGCTGAAAATATCAGGTAAGCTAATGACAAGAAGCATATATGTGCAGCCACCAATCAGCTGCTAGCCCCCAGTGGTGTTTTGCTGCTCCTGAGCCTACCTAGGTATTATTTTCAACAAAGGATAGCAAGAGAACAAAGCAAATTTCAGCTTTCATATCCCTTTAAGAATAAAAAATGACTTGTGTCCTCAGTTTCTGGAATATCTAGAGCATCCATTAGTTGTAAAGAAGGTTGCAATGTAAGCTCGTTGTGTTTAAAATTGGTGTTGGGACCTGCAGTTATGAGTGGGATGGCTGAGCAAATAGCGCTTGTATTTTCCAACCGCCAAAAAGGTTTTGTGAATAAGTTTTTTTTTTTTAATGTGGTCTAAGTTTTTAATAATGAGGGGAACATTTTTGCATAATTATTGAGCTTATATAGATAGGCGTCCCCAAATCAAAGACCATTTAGATCATCAAATGTCTCACTATATAAAAATATGCTAATTTAGCAACAATCCTTTTAAGAATGGACCTTTGTTTTTATGCATTTTTTTTTTTTTAAATTTTATTTATTACCAACAAGTGACACAGTGATAAGTTACATTACAAATCCAAGACACCACGCAGGGTGCGATAAAGTAGCATAGACATAAGCCATTGAATGTAGTAAAATACAATGTTCACGGTTGTATTTAGGTCTGCAAAGAACTTGTATGAATTAGGGAATGATCTCACAGAAGTACTCACTTGTACCACAATGTTGGGATTTTGTTTTTATATAAACTAACACAACCAAACTAAACATCTATAAACTAACAAAAACAAAAACAAAACAAACAAAAAAAACAAATACACTCTCCCAAAACTAATACACTCTCCCATTGGAACATGTGTCGCCCCGCAAAATAAACCTGGACTTCTACATTAATTAAGACTGATCAATTTACAACAATGTATCAACGCTTTGGGAGTAAGAAATAGTATCAGTGTCAGTAAGCCTTACAAAGTGGGGTCTGAATTAAGTTGACATTTTTTTTTGGTGTGGAAAGTCGTTGTAAAAGAATACTCATATGGGGATTTAATTTTAAGTAGGAAGGTTTATGTTTAAAGGAATAGGGGCCTTTAAGAGAAATATAACAAATAAGAAATTAAGCACGACTTTTAGAGATCTCTCCGCTTGAAACTCTCCTCTGTACAAGGACTAAAAGGCTGGATCAGTGTTAAATATTTTATCAAATAGTTACTTGTAAAGGTACAGAAATCCTGCAAGGTAGAACCTGTAGTATAGATGTGCCTGGATCTGTGATGGGGCAGCAGGGGATTAATTTACAAGTCCCATTATCAGTGATGGAGAGAATGCTGCATTGAGGATAAACCCCCGAGTGCCAAGTGGCAAGTTGTCAAATGTAGCGAATATATCAAAAGGGGGCGCTCAACTTACATAGGTATGATTAGTATATGCGGGGTATTTCAATTTAATAAACTAACAAGATTAAACTAAACCTCTTTAAGCAAAGACTAAATAAAACAAAAACAATAAAAAACAAAAAAAATAAAAAACAGAATACTAAAATATGCTATCATGTTAATATAAAGGGGTAAAAATATATTACATCTTAAAATGAGGAGGCTGGTACATATAGTGGTAAACTATTTCAGTAGCTACTTCTAGGTGTTTTCAAAACTGTTCGTAAAGTAGGTCAAGATGCTAAAATGAGTAGTCAGGCATTACTCAGTTTACTACATCAGCCAGGATATTCGCCGCTAAGCTTGGAAGACGATTTATGATATCAAACAATTGACCTGCATCAGCAATGTAATATAATAAGGGAGATTAGCCTGCATCAGCAATGTAATATAATAAGGGAGATAAGCTTGATGTAGGTCGTGTTATCAATGCCTGATTGTTGAGAATAGATGACACACTTGTGTTGCCTTTATGTGAGGATAGACAAAACTGAAAGTATGGCGGAGTCAAGAGACACCTAATTTATACGTAGTGAGATAATATATTATGAGGCATGGTGGGGAAAACACTGTATTATAGTGTGAGTATACACCGGGACATGACAAATATAGAAATCTTAAGTGGCAATTTAGTTTTCAGTCCATTGCAGGGTATTTATCTATAGGTGTTAGACCTAGACATCTGGTACTAATCTCGCCTCTGCAGCCATTGTATACTATAGTATAATGAAATATTATAGTGGGTAGAGCTTGCTTAATATTCTAAACATGTAAAAGGCTCTAAACAGATAGAATGCATATTACCCGCAAGCCTTAGGCACAAAGAAGCAATCAGGCATACCAAGAAATATAAACATGAAGCTAATTAGTAAAATACCATTTTGTTATGGATATGTTAGAGTTTTAGAATGGTTAAGAGACCTGAACCAATTTGTATGATTGCCGGTGAGCTCTTAAACCTTTCCCAAACCGGAAACAAAGTGATATTTAATACACAAGAAAAGCCGATAGGGCTCCTCCAAAGCAGGGAATAAAGCGGTATTTAATAAACAAGAAAAGCCAACAGGGCTAAAACTGAGAGTGAACAGTCTCCCTTATCTCATCGCTGCACAGACTAATGTCCTTTAGGTACACATCGCTGGTAGCAGATAAATTACCCTACCCCAACACGAGTGGGAGTCTGAAATCCATGTCTCAGAATAAAGCAGTTTGTCCGCAGAGGACAGCAACTGTAGGAGCCTGCTTCCCTTATCCATTGGTGCAAGTGTGTATAGGGACAATCCAGGGTATTAATCAAGAAGATCGAGGCGATTAGTAGGCAGTGAGGTGGTAGGTCTACCGCCAACTCCATTTCAGATGCAAACTGTAGCTGAGTCCGGTAGATTGTGATCTTTAATGGCTGGTAGGAAGAATGATTGCTGGAGTCATGCTGTAGCTCAGAGTCAAACCTTACGGTGGACATCGCCCCCTTTTCAACAACTATAGGAGGTCCTGCTTCCCTGCTAATCTTGAATAAGTAAGCTACACCTGCTGACAGCAGTGGTTGTTCCTTTGATCCCTCTTTGTGTCTCAGATGCGCCTCAGGAGTCATGCAGGCATGATTACAGAAGGATTCTGTGGGGAGGCGGCGCCATTTTGGACCCGCATGCGGGAGATCCACAACCTGAGTTTCGGCCAGTAAGATTTGCAGGGTAGATTCCAGCTTGTTTAACGCAGGTAGAAGCAAGCCCTGTATGGCAGCTAAAATGTCTTTATTTTGATAATCTGTTGCGGCAGGGTAGATTCCCATGCTTGTTCCTTTTCTTTCCGCTGTGTTGTATACAATGCATATCACAGCTTTCTCCTCTTCAATACTTTCCCGTCGTTCCAGGGGCCAAGAGTTGTAATGCTTGATCCTTATAAATGCCCGAACAGCTGAAACTGTTAAGGGCTAGCAGGATGGCGGAGATTTAATCCTAGAATAGGAAGAAATAACTTGGTCTCAAGAAGAGCAGTTCTTACTTGCGACCATCTTGCTAAGCCTCCCACCGGAAGTCGTTTTTATACATTTTTAGTTGTATTGACATTACCAGCAAATAAAATTTATCTGTAAATCCAATGATAAATAACAGAGGGATGCAATTGAAAATTTGTAGAAATAACCTCTTCAGAAAGGTCAAATATTTGTCATAGAACCAGTGATGTCCAAATTTTATCTTGACAAGCTCAAGCCTCTTCTTAAATTGGTGTCTGGAAAGCCAAGGCATTTTAAAACATTAGGGTCTGTGTCTGCGGTAGTAACTGATTTATTATAAGGGAGGGACAGATACACTCAGATTTAAGTTAAGTGTGAATCTGTTTTGAAAGGGCCTCCTTATATAATAATTAATTTAATTGACCACCTTCTGCAAGGATTTATCACTCTAAGGACCAAAGGAGCTTAATGTCCTCATGTTTAAATTATGGGTTTCCAAAAGAGTCTAGAATTTTTTTTCCAATTAGGAAGAATATTATTTAGAGGCATTTATGTTTTAAATATTCAACAAAATCAGAATCTGAGATTTGTTATGAGTAATTTGAAAAATATTCAATATCATAAAAATCTTCCCAAGATGAAGAAGAAGGGATACATTTCTTATGAACCAATATATGTTCGGTGGCTGATGTTTTAAGTCAGGCTCTGAATGGCTCTCCAATTTATCAGGGGTTCAGGTGCCTAAAATGTTTTGCCTGCTCGCATTAGTATTGCCTGCAATTATCAGTGAAGCAGTCTGTTAATGTAACAACAGACTATGAGGCTCTTTATCTTTTTAAGTAGTAGACGTCTTAGATAAATGTTTTGTTTTAGCTTTGCACTTGAGTACATGAGAAATATCAGATTTCAAGGAAGTCAAATAAAAATATTGTGAGGTGAAAAGAAAAAAAAATGAACCTCCTAAACAGGGTTTATGAGGGACTCAGGACCAGGAAGTAAACTGCAGAAGAAAAAAACAACAACACAAACATTAGAAACAGCTACAGAGAAGCGTTTGTGCTGGTAGACCTGTAAGAATATAGGACAGAACAATGAAAACACCCAAGAATGAAGGGTAGGCAGAGTAGAAGAGAACTGCAAAGAAAATAAATGAAAAACTAACAAAAAAAGGGGGAAAATAATAGAAAATGCCAAAAAAGAAAACAATAAGGTAATAAGGAAGATATGCTTTTAAAGATATGCTTAATAAAAAACAACAAAAAATATAACAGATAAAAGGAAAGTAAACACAATTGGGTCAATCACATTGGCTGAGGTCTTTTCTGTTCTTTTTCTGTCGAAAAAGGCCATGATTTGAGGCGATTACAGCAGCACATTTTTACCTATTTACTGCACCATAGATCTTGTTTTAAGCTCCTCATTAAAAGCCCGATTCTTACTATGAGGTCAAAAAAGTTCTCATTAATCACAATCCATTTTCAAGAAACATTTCAACACATTTTTGAAACCAGTTATGTCTTTTTAAATTTGACACTTCAAGGTACTTGATAAAGCCTCAGAATGGCATTATGGACATCTTTACAAGTATTCCAAGACTAGCTGGAAACAGTCTATTATTTTACACATGTGCAAAACACTCTGAAATGGCTAAAGAGACATTTTGGTGGCGTATTAGCATACATAGTATTGGCTTTATTTTTCACTATTGTATAGGGTCTTTAGTGGACAGGGCAAACATTTACAAATGTATAAGTTCACTTAAGGGATCTGCAGAGAAAGTGAGATCAGGAGCAAAACATCTACAAATTTCATGTAATATTCTCTTTATGTTTGATTCTAACGCTCTCTGCATTTATCATTACACCAGCAGTTCTGGTGAACTGCTGGTGCAATACCACCCCCTGCAGATTCGCTAGCAGGGGGTGTCAATCAACCCAATCGCATTCGATCAGGTTGATTTCTATCCGCCACCTCTGAGCAGGCGGACAGGTTATGGAGCAGCGGTCTTTAGACTGCTGCTTCATAACTTCTGTTTCCGGCGAGCCAATAGAATTTCAGTAGCTCTCATCCCATTGGCTGATTTAAACAGCCAATAGGAATTTAGTAGCTATCATCCTATTGGCTGATTTGAATTTCAAAAATCAAATCAGCCAATAGGAATGCAAGGGATGCCATTTTGAAAAGGCTCCCTTATATTGAAAATTCAGTATACGGCGGCGACCGTATGAAGAGAATGCTTTGCGCCGGATGTCTTCAGGATGGACCCGCTCCGCGTCGCCAGGATGAAGATAGATGCTGCCTGGATGAAGATAGAAGATGCCGCCTGGATGGATGAAGACCTCACCACCTGGTTGAAGACTTCTCGCCGCCTGGATGTCTGAGACTTCAGAAACTGTAAGTGGATCATTGGGGGTTAGTGTTAGGTTTAAACTTTTTTGGGGTGTTTTTTTTTTACATTAGGGGTTGGGCGTTCTTAAAATAGCTAAATGCTCTTTCAGGGCAAGAAAAAGAGCTGAATGCCCTTTAAAGGGCAATACCCATACAAATGCCCTTTTCAGGGCAATGGGTAGCTTATGTTTTTGTTAGATTAAGGTTTTTTTATTTTGGGGGGTTGGTTGGGTGGTGGGTTTTACTGTTGGGGGGGTCTTTGTATTTTTTTTTCATGTAAAATAGTTGATTTCTTTAGGGCAATGCCCTACAAAAGGCCCTTTTAAGGGCTATTGGTAGTTTATTGTAGGGTTTTTTTTATTTTGGGGGGCTTTTTTTAGATTAGATTAGGTGTAAATGTTTTTATTTTGGATAATTTCGTTATTGTTATTTTTCGTAATTTAGTGTTTGTTATTTTTTGTAATTTAGTATTTTTTATTTTCTGTAATTGTAGATTTAAATTTCTTTAGTAGTGTTAGGTTTTTTTAATGTATAATTTAATTTATTTATTTGATAGTTATTTTAATTTTAATATAATAGTAATATTAGTTTAATTTATAGTTTAAACTTCGGTTTTTTGAATTTTCCAGGTAAGTTTTTATTTATTTTAATTTAAAGTTAGGTGGTTGTTAGGTTTAGGGGTTAATAGTTTAATTTAGTTTTTTGCGATGTGGGGGGCTAGCGGTTTA
This sequence comes from Bombina bombina, assembly GCF_027579735.1. Taxonomy (NCBI): domain Eukaryota; kingdom Metazoa; phylum Chordata; class Amphibia; order Anura; family Bombinatoridae; genus Bombina; species Bombina bombina. Next base: position 1,079,278,732 of record NC_069500.1, on the reverse strand, counting down.
GGGGTTAATAGATTTATTTAGTGGTAGGGCAGAGGTTTAGGGGTTAATAACTTTATTTGGTGGCGGCGATGTCGGGGAGCGGTGGAATAGGAGTTAATATCTTTATTATAGTGTTGAAGTGCAGGGGAATAGGGGTTAATAACTTTATTCAAGTGGCATGGATGTCGGGCAGGTTAATACATTTTATTAGTGGCGACGATGTCGGGAGCGGCAGATTAGGGGTTAATAACTTTATTTAGGTGTCAGCGATGTCAGGGGCGGCAGATTAGGGGTGTTTAGACTTGGGGTTTATGTTAGGGTGTTAGGTTTAAGCGTAACTTTTTTCCCCATAGACATTAATGGGGTTGCGTTACGGAGCTTTTCATTTCGCGATCACAGGTGTTATAAATTGTAAATGCACCATTTCTGGATTGGCAGACAGAGCCTTAAAACAAGATGAAGACTATGGGTTTCTATTAGAAAGACTTTTGACATCTTCTTAAACGGTATTTTTTCAGTACTGAATAAAAGTAAACAGTAAAGAGTGTACCTGCTACCTCGCAACATGGTATCTGCATAGAAGACGTTCAGACAAATGAGCCTTCGTCTACAGGTTTTTATAGGGGACACACCTGCATGCAAGTCCAAGTACTGTCACAACAATGCGATTTAAAGTACTTGTGCGTACATTATTGAACTCTCGTCTTCAAAGCCACAGTCCCATTTAGGAGTTCAATAATGTAGACACAAGTACTTTAAAGCACAGAATCATGACCTTGTTTGGACTAAGCATGCATGTCCACTAGAAAAACCTAGTCACTAAGGTGCAATCTCATTTGAACAACTTCTATGCAAATACCATCTTGCAAGGGAGGGATTTCACGATTTACAGTAGACTTGGGCAGCAGCAAAAAATCTTGCTTGTCTGAATCTTTTGGAACAAATATTCTGAAAAATTAGTTTTTCAGACATTTTCTTTGCTGCATGAATATTCTATATATAAATGAATGCAAATATTTCTTTGCTACAGGTGAAAAAGTTCACCTGCAGAATTTTACTTACCTCTAATGTGCTAGAGTGCCACTCTAATCTTGACCCTCCTTCACAGAGCACCTTTCCGCACTAATAGGAGGCTTATCATGGCGGATCCCAAGGCCTGTGCTAAAGGTCCTTCTCCTTTAATTCAGGCTCTATGATTCACTGCGCTAAACCTCCAATTAGCACGGCCTGGGCTCTGTGCAGAAGTGTCGGCATTAGCGCGGCTCTTGAGTGCTAGAAGTAAGTATTTAACTCCTAAAGGTAATTGAAAGAAAACAAATGAATACTTTCATCAGTATTTCTTCATTTTCTTTAAATTTAGTTGGTGCATTTGTTCGGATATTCTTTTAATTTTTGTTACAAATTCACATTTGTAATGAAACAAATGCACAAGCCTAATTTACAGTTTCAGTACTGTTAGAATCCAGTTTTACTTTTGTAACTGTTGCTAATTCTGAGGTAGAATCACTGTACTGTGCACCTGCATACTCAATAAATGATAACTTGCACATAAAATTGTTAGCAATATGGAAAAAGATAATTATAACCACATCCCTCAGGGAACGTGCTTTGAAAATGGTTAATGTAAATGCAATTGTAAAATAGTTTATGTAAATGTTATGTAATGTTTGTAAAATATGTCAGTATTTTATGGTTATATAGCACTGCTATGTCTATTTTATGATTATATAGCACTGCTGGATAGAACAAAAGGTGTCCTTAGGGGCCAGCCGTGGCTGTTCTGTGGCATTCTAGAGGTGTATTTGTGATTTTTATCCTACACCTCGGCCCAGCATGCGGGATTCTTAAAGACCCTATTGCCCTGTGAAGTATTTTGTCTTGCGGTCAAGTTTCATTCATTTAAAGCTGACCAGGTGTTCTCAGTTTTATTTTTATGTTTACTTTATGTCTATTTTGTCTTATGTGCATTTGTTAGAATGGACTATTTTAAAGTGGATGTTTTTTTGTGTGTGTCTTTTTAAATGTTTTTTCTTTTTCATTTTAATTAGTTTGTTTTGTAAAAGTTTCCATGGGTTTCTGTGTTGCCAGTATCCTTCACAGGGGAACTTGTTCTATTCTCTGAGAAGAGAATAATTACAAGACAGATGCGGTTCTATTGATTATAATGGAGATTATCTTGCAGCTCAAGGCTGTGATGAGGTTCATGTACAAATCTTTATGAGTTCTGCAATTTTCGAGTTATAAAGCTTTGGCAAGTTTTTTGCTCAAAATATGGCCTAGATTTAGAGTTCGGCGGTAGCCGTCAAAACCAGCGTTAGAGGCTCCTAACGCGGGTTTTTTACGCACTCCGGTATTTAGAGTTTATTTACCGCGACTCAAAATACACCTAACGCTCAACTTTCTACCGCCACCTCAGACCAAGTAGTAAACATATACCGCACAAAAAAACATCCACGAATCACAAAACAAATATTACACAAAGTACACTTACACTCATACAAACACAACACTATCTTTATTTTTCGGAATTGTTATTTTTTCTTTAAAATACAAAGGATTAAAGTTGCGAGATCTCGGGTGTTTGAAAAAAATCCACACAAATCCATTTTCCCATTGACTTACATGGACATACGGGAAAAGACCCTCATATACCTACATCTAACGAATAACATTATCACAAACATACACTCATCGATGCATACAAACAATATACACCACATTACATACACAAAATATTTATTTATTACAAAAAGAACACGATTTAGTTACTTTTTCACACAAGCTCATGACGTCACTCACTTTACGAGGAAAACCAGTCTTAGAAAAAAAAATATAGAAATCTTTGGAGCCTCCATTGACTTCTATTGGGAAGACGTGCTCGTGCACGCGAAACCCTCATTTCCCTAACGCACGCAAATAGCGTAGACGGAAAAACTCCAAATACCAGCGCTAGAAAATACATGCTTTTATGCGTTAGACCCAGCTATGATAAATAGATCAAGAAATGACTATTTCCCTATGGTGGATTTATGTTTTTTAATATTAAATATTCACCACACCATAAATATTTTTAACACTTTTAGATTACATCAACTACAAATCCCCATCACTAGTAACACATTATTATTTCAATAAAATTACATTTACAATTAAAATAAAATTCAATACACATTTCTGGATTCACAAACACTACACAATGGGAAACATCTCTCATTTACCTTTATTATTGCATTTCTGTTATTCAACTCATATGCTTGCAGCAACTGCATATCTACATAGGCTTAACACATGATCACTCATGGATGCACATACATTACTTTTAACATTCACTCATACATGTGCATTCAAATGATGGGGGAAAAACACATTACATTCTCTCGAGGAATCACAAAACACAACATATGGATTTTACTGTACTTTTAACATCATGATTCCATCACCAGAAACCATTAGGAATTACCTACAACAATAACATCATTACACCAGATTACAGATGTCACTTTATGGGAAGGAACAACAATGCCAGACCGCTATATAGAAGTCAGCATATGTGGGACACAATCACAATATATACGTACATGTACATAACACGCATCACCCATCACGCAACCACAAAGCACACATTTAGATTTTATTCAGCACACAATAACAATGTAGCACAATACAACAACACAATGAGGATTTCACAACTACATAGGCAGGTTAATAATATCATGACGTCATTACAAGATTCAACCATACACATCACAGATTCACCACTGTACCGCCCCTTTAGGAACTTTAACACTCAATACTACAATACAACATATACGTAAAACACACTTTTGAACAGCATTATTATGGAGATTTCAATGGGACAATTCAGAAATATTGTCAGATCGCACATCAATTATATATATATAATACTACAGATGGCAGCCGGAAGTTATTCAGTATTCGTGCAATTTTTATGGGACGCATACAATATCGTCAGATCGAAAATCACTTATATATATAATACTACAGATGACAGACGGGAAGTTCGGAATTATTATTGCGATTTTAAAGGGACGCGTACAATATTCACATCTCGGCAATCACTTATATATACAATACTACAGATGACAGCCGGAAGTTATTCAGTATTAGTGCGATTTGAAAGGGACGCGTACAATATTCACATCTCGGCAATCACTTATATATACAATACTACAGATGACAGCCGGAAGTTATTCAGTATTAGTGCCATTTGAAAGGGACGCATACAATATTGACAGCTCGGCAATCACTTATATATACAATACTACAGATGGCAGACGGGAATTTCGGAATTATTATTGCGATTTGAAAGGGACGCGTACAATATTTTACAGCTCGGCAATCACTTATATATACAATACTACAGATGGCAGACGGGAATTTCGGAATTATTATTGCGATTTGAAAGGGACGCGTACAATATTTTACAGCTCGGCAATCACTTATATATACAATACTACAGATGGCAGACGGGAAGTTCGGAATTATTATTGCGATTTGAAAGGGACGCGTACAATATTGACAGCTCGGCAATCACTTATATATATAATACTACAGATGGCAGACGGGAAGTTCTGAATTATTATTGCGATTTTAAAGGGACGCATACAATATTGACAGCTCGGCAATAACTTATATATACAATCCTACAGATGGCAGATGTTCCTTTATCATTTACAAACAATATTGCAGCAACATTGATCGATCACATTTGATGCACATTATACACAACTATGCACTTTCATTCATGTTAGCCTGGACGTGTGCTTGTTACTATAACATCGCGTTTAGGAAATATTGATTACGCATATGAACAAACATTACAAACATGCACTGTATGTGTGATATTTGACACTTTCACATTGAGAATCATTGTTTGAAAATAACATTTCAGCAAACAACAAATAAACGCCCACTGTGAAAGCATTCGCGCCGCTCACATACAAACAGGTGAATACAATCAGCAATCATTACAAACTCACTACCATTGGACTAATTGTACTATAAATCCCCCAAACAACATGGCCAATGCATCACTTGTGATCCACATCAGATCAAGTGCTTACCTTGTTACGCTGTTTTGAAAGATGGATGACGATGACATGGTAGACGCTGCTGGTGGTGCTATTGGCGAACTAGCTGTTGGTCGAATCAGGCAGCCTCGGCGGCTCAGACCGAGACGAAGGGGTCGTCTGGTTCGAGGTCCTCGTGTCTACAGGGTGAGACCCACCTTGGAAAACATGAGTGACTTTGAGGTTTTTGATAAGTATCGGCTCGATCGCGAACAGCTCATTGGCCTTTACGAGCTTCTTAAACCTCATTTGGAGCCACGTATACAAATAAGGACTGCTGTTCCCCCCATGAGTAAGATGCTAAGCTGTCTATACGTCCTGGCCTCCGGGAGTTTTCAATCCGGAGAACTGTACATGCATGGCCTGGCTCAAGGTACATTCTCTGGGGTGTTTGATAACTTTCTGAACGCCATGGTACGTATCAGTAAGCAATACATAGGATTCCCACAGAATGATGGTGATTGGAGGCGCCTGAAGCGGGAATTCTTTGATATTGCTCAATTGCCCAATGTCTTGGGAGCCATTGATTGTACCCACATTGCGCTGCGTGCTCCAATTGATGACTTGCCCTTCAGAAATCGCAAACATTTTCATAGCCTCAACGTGCAGTATGTTTGTGACGCACGGATGAGGATTATGCATGTGTATGCGAATTTTGGAGGTGCTTGTCATGATGCCCGCATCCTCTCTCTGTCGTCCCTGTGGAGACAGTTTGAGGAAAGACAAATGCCCCCTGGTTATCTCGTTGGTGAGTATTTGTGCACAACATGGTTAATTATTTTGACAATTGCCCCTGTATTTTTTAACTGTTAGCGTCATGTTCAGCTATAGGATTAAATTTAACCATTTGTTATTTACCGACGCTAATGTCTATTTTTATTGAAATGCAGATATGTAGCATGTCTTACCTTAAGTGTTCAGATAGAGAATGCAATGTAAACATGTAGTTAGCATTTTACACAAGGTTTGGTTTAGGAGAAATACGCATATGTAGCATGTCTTAGATGAAATGGCAAGATATTATCTCATGCAATTTAACCCTGTCATTGTCTTTTTCTGCTAATGTCTATTTTTATTGAAATGCAGATATGTAGCATGTCTTACCTTAAGTGTTCATATAGAGAATGCAATGTAAACATGTAGTTAGCATTTTACACAAGGTTTGGTTTAGGAGAAATACGCATATGTAGCATGTCTTAGATGAAATGGCAAGATATTATCTCATGCAATTTAACCCTGTCATTGTCTTTTTCTGCTAATGTCTATTTTTATTGAAATGCAGATATGTAGCATGTCTTACCTTAAGTGTTCATATAGAGAATGCAATGTAAACATGTAGTTAGCATTTTACACAAGGTTTGGTTTAGGAGAAATACGCATATGTAGCATGTCTTAGATGAAATGGCAAGATATTATCTCATGCAATTTAACCCTGTCATTGTCTTTTTCTGCTAATGTCTATTTTTATTGAAATGCAGATATGTAGCATGTCTTACCTTAAGTGTTCATATAGAGAATGCAATGTAAACATGTAGTTAGCATTTTACACAAGGTTTGGTTTAGGAGAAATACGCATATGTAGCATGTCTTAGATGAAATGGCAAGATATTATCTCATGCAATTTAACCCTGTCATTGTCTTTTTCTGCTAATGTCTATTTTTATTGAAAAGCAGATATGTAGCATGTCTTACCTTAAGTGTTCATATAGAGAATGCAATGTAAACATGTAGTTAGCATTTTACACAAGGTTTGGTTTAGGAGAAATACGCATATGTAGCATGTCTTAGATGAAATGGCAATATATTATCTCATGCAATTTAACCCTGTCATTTTATTTTTCTGCTAATGTCTAGTTTTATTGAAATGCAGATATGTAGCATGTCTTACCTTAAGTGTTCATATAGAGAATGCAATGTAAACATGTAGTTAGCATTTTACACAAGGTTTGGTTTAGGAGAAATACGCATATGTAGCATGTCTTCGATGAAATGGCTAGATACAGATTTAGATATAATTTTTTATTTTTTTTTTATGTTTCTGACAACTTTTAATATGGATTATGGTTTTTAAAAAATATATTTATACAACAATATACTAGTTTAAGTATTCTGTTTGAATTATGTTCTGTTCTAAATTTATAGGTGATTCTGGGTACATGAGCCGGCCTTGGCTCATTACCCCCTTGCGTAGCCCAACTGATGTGTCTGAGGAGCGCTACAATAGGGCTCATAAGAGAACCAGGGCGGTGGTTGAAAGGATGTTCGGGCTCCTGAAGATGAGATTCAGGTGCCTGGACCGTTCTGGAGGAGCACTCCAGTACAACCCAAAGAAGGTGGCTAAGATCGTTGTAGCCTGTAGCGTCCTGCATAATATTGCACAGCGGGCTGGGATGCTGCAGGCCGTCCCGGTGGACAGAGACCTCCTCAGAGATGAGGAGGATGATCCTGTTCTAGAGGGGGAATTCCAGGACGAGGGACTTGATGTCAGAGCAGACGTCATCAACCGCCACTTTAGACGGTAAATAATAGAAGTTACACTGGAGTATTTTCAATAGATGTGAACTCTAGGGAAATGACAAGTAGAGAATTGTGCAAACATGTTAGTATTGATAAAATGTTATAATAATATTTATTTCTCATAATATAGGTGATGCTCTGGGCATTGGGTCCTATAGCGAGTCTTTGCCACCTGGTTTTTATAGAGGACATCAGATGGTAAGTAGAAATGTATGGACTGTTGCTGGCATGATTTGTACACAAATACATAATATGGCATAAATTTTTAAAAATATAACTTTGTTTACACATTACTTATGTACATAATCAGAAAGGGATACTCTAGAATGACTATGGTTCAATGTCACACAGAGGTTTGTTCTGCTCAATATGACTCATCTTCACACTTGATAGAAAATAACACAGGTTCATACACAGGCTTAGTAAGCTAGTGATAGATATTTATTATGAAATGGGGGGTGGGAGAGGGGTACAGAACTGATTCACACACTTGTATGAAATCTTTATATATAATTTCTTACATTAGGGAGATGACTTAATATAAAGACTGAAAGGGAACAATTTGAAGCCTGACAGTGAAGATTTCCAAGACTGACAGTGGGGAAAAAGCCAAGATTGAAATTGAAGTATACCAATGGGATCATGTCTGGCATATTTAAATTCTGCTGACCTTGAAAACCATACAAAGACATGTTCACATGGTAAGTGCAAACTATTTGATAGAATAAGGCTGTGGAGACATCCTATTGGAGACACTTAGATGATTTTCTATTTTGTAGATGGTATTTCCCAGTCCTCTATTTAATGAACTGATGAATAAGACACCTATTGAAGATCAACTGTTTACCCCTGAATTGACTTTCAAAGACCATGCATTGTCCAGGTTGGTGTACCAATGCATGCTAGTGAAGACTGTAGAATATTAGTAGCTTACATACATTAGTCATATTTAGTTCTTAATTAGATATTTAGGGATCACAATCAGAAAAAGGAATACATATTATAGTTGATATAGAGGTATTTGAATGGACATGAAATATTACATTTATGTTCAGCATACATATATTGTTTACATGTGATATACATTATTATGTATAAATTTAATTTTTGAAATTTAAATATTATTTTTAATCAACAATATAATGGTGTATGTATTTCATTAATTTAAAATGAATGTAATGATTATCTTTAAAAAATGTTGATCAAAGTTAGAGCATAGACACCATATGATTTTAAATGTATTTTATGAATATTTTACAACGTGTGTATTAACTTTGTTCCATTTTTATTATTTGTCATTTCAGATTGGCATCTGATGACTTCATGGAATATTTATTTATTTTCTATTAAATATATATTTTTTTTTTAGCAGATTCTAATATATATCAATATAATCTGTAAATAAATAAAACTTGGACTCCCATGACTGGTAGTTGGCTATTTGACAAGCACATGCATAAGAGAAAATAATGCATTAATAGTAGAAAATAAAATTCTTCAGAGAATATTAAAAGATATATTTTAACATTAATTGGGGAGTCATATTCTTCAATGCTTTTATATTGAAAAAGTATATATTAAAAATATTTAGGATATGTATTAATATTATGATTGTTTTAACATTTAATAAGGTGAAGTGGTTCAATTACATGAAAGTGACAGTGTTGTTGAATGTAAAAAGAATTGTATAAGATCATGTATCTTCCTTAGGTATCTCAAAACATTATTAGAAAATATTTTACAATTATTACATTTATAAATGGTAGGTCATTTAACTTTATAATTTTTAATAATTAGTTATTGGATGCCAGGTTAATCTATGTAATTTTCTAGTGGAGTCATTTAACTATACTTAGTAATATTATGTATTTATTACAATCTTACCTCTTGGGTTAGACATCAAATATCTATATAGAATGTAATTTCCCCTTTAGTTTATTTTGTCAATGTTAAATAAAAATACAATATGTTTGGGTCCTTAAAGGGGTCATTCAAAATGTATATTTTGTATACATTGTTACAAATATCATACAAGAATTTAAACATATTTAGAATGTACTATAGAATTACATTCAGTCTTTAAATATACTTGTTAAAATAAAAATAAATGCACATATCTTAGTGAATGATATAAGGCATCTATATGCAAACAACAATCAGCATCAAAATAGCCTATGTAGAGATGTATTTAATCCACGAATATATATAATTACAATATAATGATTGAATAACAAAACATATTAAGTTGGTCAAATATAAGATTATGATACAAAATGCATACATAACATATAGCTTAATGTCCCTCTACGCTGAAGGCTAAAAAATACCTCATTTAATAAATATATTTCAGTCAGTGTGTAAAACAATCTAGAAGTTAATCTAAATTTGCTTTACTCATATGTTAGACTCATTTAGCAAAAGGAAGGTGCCTAGGTTTATGATATATTAAGCATTATTGTGAAATGTTTATTTAAAGGGACATGAACTCAAAATATACTTAAAGGTAGCCATTTAAAAAAACAATGATTTATACATTCTGAATGAGTATTCTATTTTAATCAACTTTAAAACTTGTCTCATATTATGAATGCTCATTGTGATGTTGCTATCATTACTTTAGAAATAAGGCAGTAAATAGCTAATTTATTTGCTTCAGTACTCTGGACAGAACTTGATTGTTTGGAATAATTGATGCAACAATCGTCAAGGACAACCCAGGTTTTTATTAAACAATTGTCCGTAATATAAAATATCATTATTGATTTTCAAAGAAACATAACAAGATAACTTAACATTTGATAATCGTATTAAATAATAAAGTTGATTAAAATTTAATGCTCAATCACCAATGGTAAATTTGTTTGGACAGTGTCCCTTTAAGAGCTTGAAATAGTGTATTTACTTCTCTTCCTATCTTGACATACTTTGCTTGAAAAGCATATCGAGATAGGCTCAGTAGATGAAGATTGGTGGATGCACAGAGATGCCTTATGTGATTGGCTCAACCATGTGCATTTAAATTTCTTATGTTGAGGATATATAAATACTAAGAGAAAATGATTTACATTTTAAAGTCTAAACAATCTTCTATCTCTACAGATCATTTGATACAATTGTTTGTAATGTCTCTTTAAAACTAAAGACGCCATTGCACAATAACATATATGAGCACTTCAGAGAAATACAAGCTCGAGGTTTATTTGCGAATAACAAAGCTGTAGTTTAACATTTATAAACAGATTATCAAAGTTACTGACATTCTTCCCGGAATTTTAACATTAATAAATATTGCGTTGGAAACGCATCTTCAAACACCAGATTAGCATATTTAAACATTAGTGTAATGTCACGCAATAGCACACAATCAATGTGCATTATAAATACATTTAATAGAGCAATGTCAATACTTCACAATCAATTTATTTAAAGAACAATAAAGACATACAATATTAAATGTGTATTTGTATTAAAGAAACAGACCGTTATTAAACCGAGAAATGTCTACAACATTAATAATGTGACAGGATGAGATTTTAAAGAGTATTTAATCATTAATATTTCACGGATCACGGATATTAAATCTGCGTCACACATATCCGCATGACAGGCCCATGAGTTACAAATAAGTCTACATGAAAAATGAAGTTACAGCACCACCAAGCGGTATGTGTAAGGAAGTTACTAAGATATGAAACATTAAGGAACGGCCAATCAGAGTTCATCACACAAACACAACTTGAGTCAGGATGGTCTCACAGACATTATAACAATATTTCAAACTTTTATCCAATCAGATGTACAGATAAATTGTCCCATGGTGCATCTCATGTTTACTTCACCATATAAAAGTCCATTACACGTTGCCATCTTTGTCAGTTCTCTAATGCATGCAGGCAGTCTTATATATTAATATTATTATAATATATTTAGTAGCCAACCGAGCAGGCATGTCAGTTCCCAGGTTCACCAAGGAGGAGAGCGCTGCACTGGTCCACGCCGTCAAGGACTTTTATCCCCAGCTGTTTGGGAACAAGAGGAGCTCGACAGATGCGCCTGTTAAGAAGGCCCTCTGGGAGTCTATCACCAATGCGGTTAGATTGGTGTGTGACGTCCAGAGGACCCAGGATCAGATCATGAGGAGATTCGGAGATATGAGGTTGCGTTTATCGAAAAAAGTCAACCTCATAAGGGACTGGGTACAAGCCCGTAAAAGAGGGGGCCAAAGAAAGGCCCCGCGGAAACTGTACCTACTCCCTTATGAGGTGACTTTATGCGAGCTCCTCAATCTCCGGGTCCCCAAAAGATTTAGATCCTCGCCATCCTCGGCCTCCTCTTCTTCCCTCCCAGCTGCGGGATCTGAAAGTCCTGACGCGGGGGACAGGGCAGATGCTTCTCCGTCCGGTGGCCTGGGAGGACCCGATAGAGAATCTGAACCAGGTAATTATCCAACTTCATATAATATTTATAATGTTAAAAATCCAAAATGTGTATTTAGTCAGATACTAAACCTATACAGATCTCACAACATACACTACATATGATGTTTAGATATCTGATTTTACATTAGTGATACATGAAATTGGAATGATGTTTATTGCGCTCTACAGAATATGCGTCACAGAGCGGAAATCTAATTTCGCATCCACGTTAACATGGGTTTGCGGAAAGTGGCATTGCTTTATACATGTTGGTCAAATGACGGATGCGTAATTCCGCTTGGAATCATTGCGCAATGATCGCGAAAATGGCATTTCTCATCCACGTTAACATGGGTTTGCGGAAAGTGGCATTGCTTTATACATGTTGTTAAAAATTAAATGGAAAATCTTAGATTAGTGAAGAATACAGTATTCTTATTTTAAATATTATATCTAATAAAAAACGAATAATACTAATAAATTATAACATATGGCCATCAATTGATGATTATGTAATAACAAGCATATATTCTTAAAGATACAGTAAACAACACAACTGATTGAAAATAAGAGTCCAGGATATATTTATCATTCATTTAATTGCGGAAACTATTAACTCATGGGACTACCAAAGGATTAATATTTTTCTATTGATTTGTTATTAATGTAAATATTTTAAACATGGCATGATTAGTATTAATGATATGCAATCCTCATTTAATATATTACAGATATGGATGTGGCTGCTGGATCCTCAAGCCAGGGCTTGTCACAGTATGGTATGTCTCATTTTAATTGACATTTGTCTTAGAAACATGGAATGAACATTACATACTAAATACACATTGTTCTATATTTATATGTAATGTCTATTTAATAGATGAAAATTATATAATTATTCGGATATACTTAAATAACATATTTGATTTTAATTGCATGCTCAATACCATTCATTACATCAACATATGGAGTAGATAATTCATTAACAAACAACAACATTGTGGAATCTATTTAATTTTAGATTAAAGGGATACTGAACTACAATTATTAATATTGTCTTTCACATACAGTATGCAATATTAATAAACATAAAATATAATACTATCATCATATGTGACATATTCTATTGCTAAATGTATTTTAAAATAAATAAAGTACGTTTATGTGCATCTAAATATTTGTTGACCAACCTGGGTTTATATTGATGATTGGTGGATACCTTCAACAAACAATATTTATTGAATCCAATATTCCTTATCTGCCTTTAAGATTAATATCGAACAACATTCGAATTATAATAGGAGTCAATGTTAAATCATTTTTTACAGTTTGAACATAGAAATCAATTATTTAAATTAATCATGTCAGTGTCCCTTTAAGACAAAATAGATTCATTCATCATTACATTATTTTTATTAAAAACTATTGATATATAAATCTAATTATCTGTTGGAGTTACTTTATATATATCTGCATACTCTAACAGCACCATGATTACATATTTGTAATAATAAAGTTTGTTATGTATTGTGATAAATATGTGTTGTGTCCTAAACAAGATTACTGTACATTGAAAAAATGGCTCGATGTGACACATGTTTGTTTAGATTTGTCAACAGATGCTCCTCAATATGTGGTTTGTGTGTATTCTTGTAACTTCTTAAGGACATATGACGGAATTATTCCGTCATAAAACAATTGAGCTAAGTGAAAGCTGTGTCCTTAAAGGGTTAAGAACATTGATCATTGGGTATATTTAGATATGCAATAGCAGCATCTGAGATGAATTTGATGTCTAATGTAGTCTGACATTAAACATATGTTGAATACAGATATGTTTACAGAATCCCCTTGATTCAATCAAGCATTTTCTGGTGTAATGACTGCTCTATTCTTCACATTTTAAAGTTGATTAATGTTAAAATTCTAGACAGATGTGATTTAGTGATATCCAAAATGTGTTTAATAATATATATCTATATCATTCATAGAGAGAGTTGGTGTGGGGAGCCCACAGGAATCCAGCAGTGACATAGAGCCGCCTTTGCGGTCTCCTGGTAAGTCCATTGACTCATTTATATGTAATTGAAGGTGTATTGCTAATCAATATTATGATCATGATTCCGATGAAGCATAACATTATAAAAAATCATAGAATTTATCTTCTGATTATATATTTATTTTTTATATTGAGCGATTAATAATTTCTACTTTATTATTCTACACATTTGTTATTCATAAGATGTCTAACATATGTTTTTTTAAATTTTTTTTTTTTAACAACAGTCATCAAGTGATACACACATGAGAAATCTTAAATGTTCTATGTACTATGCTTTTATGAATTTAACATTAAGACAAACAATACATTAATATTCTGATTTATTGACAATAACAAATCTATTGTCATTTGTATGCTCCATCAAAATGATGTAAATCATAACTTTGTGTGTGTATATCTTTAATGCAACATTGATGTGCGTATTTGAGCAACAGTAACATATGTTATAATATCTGATCTTAAGGTGTACACAACATGTTATGTTTTACAGAGATTGATGTCACATGTGGGATGGAGGAGGAAGAGGCTGCCTTGGAGTCTGATGGTATGTGAAATATATCTATCATGTTTCCAACATGTTTCTTTTTTTGAAATCATTTTATTGAAGACATTCAAAGTCTACAGCTTTTTCCCTTTAAAAAGGAATATTATTTGTCTGTTCAAATACACTACTGCCCCCTTTCTATATCAGGCAGCATGAAAATCTGCTTGTATATATTTTTTTAAGAATATATAATTCATGCCATCATTATGTCACATGCATATTCCATGCCAAAACACAATAATAAGTTTCACATTGTACAGACAGTCATTGAGATTCATCTGAGTGCCTATATAGATACCATATCCTCATTTCAGAATAGTTTACAGATTCAAACACACTTCGAGGTATATTGAAAACATAATCAATTTTAAATGCGTTGATTTGATGTCAGGATGTATGAGATGTTAATATATTTATTTTACATTTTCAGATGGATCCACCACTTCTGGTCATCTGGATTCCGCCCCTGCCCAGTCACAGACCCCTCCCCGTGCACACACCCCTGACCATGGCCACACCTCTGCACACACCCAGAGCCCTTCCCATCACCAAACCCATGACCATGCCCCGACCACTGCCAGCCCTTCCCATATTTCATATCCTGTCCCTCCCAAAAAACGCCCATACACCCCCCTTCGCCGCTCTCCCCGTATTCTGGCCCGTACAGCTGCCCAGACCCAAACTCCCCACTCCCCAGCTGTACGGCCTACCCTGGAGCAGCAGCTCACCACTCCCCAAGCCATTCCCATCCCTCCCCGAGCCAATCCCATCCCTCCCCCCTGTTTAAACCTTCATTGTCCTGGGTGTCAGATTGTCCTTCCCAGGCACAGCTGTAAGTATCATTCTAAATACACTTTATAAGATACTTAAAGGTACAGTGAAGTTAAATTGGTTAAATTGTGATTCAAATCCAGCATGCAATGTTAAGCCAATGTATAATAGAATACTCTTATGAATTATTCGTCATTCTCTTGATATATTAATTGAAAACAACTTATTCCTATAATTAGTTTAAACAATAAAATAAATGTGGCCATCATTTCTTTATTGTTGGATGAATGTATCCATCAACCAGCATGCACAAACAAGGTTCATCAACAAATATTGGCTTCCATAAAAACCAACATTCTTGCATTCAAAATATAGCTTGACAATTAAAACATATAATGAATATGTGTAATTTCTAAAGATTTGTCATGTCATGCTCTATCTGAATCAGTCCATTAAATATTTAGGTTCAGTGTCCCTTTAATTGGATATCACTACATATACCAAACACCACTACTTGGATACAAAATTTTATGTCCAAATGTGGATACATTATCTCTTGTCTAACCCAGTGGGAATGTAATTTCTTCTGGTTGCTATGTTTACACAGCTTGTCCTCAATGCCAAAATGTTTAAGGATATGTGTGCCTACCACAGTCTAAATTGAATTTTTAAATTGCTAATGTAAGTACAATGTAAATCCTTTAACAAGATTTGATACACTCAAGCTGTATAAGTGGATCATCTAAAACCAATTAAAGGGTTCAACATGTTTGAGTAACATGAGCCTTTAATGATTTCTGTCTGTCTGAATAACCTAATTCATGTGTAAAGAATATATGAAAAATAATTGATGTAAATAATTATTTGTCTTTATGATGACAATGTATGTATTAAAATCTTTTATTCTGTTGTGTAATTATCCTTAATATTAATTTTTATTTTATTTTAGGCTGTGACTCAGCATGGCTCATGCTAGAAGGGATAGCAAGAGTAGAGCAGGCCGTGTTGAGGAACGCAGCTGTCCTGAGAGGGATGAACGACACCATGCAGGCCCAGCTCCGGGTTCAGGACTTGACTCTGCGTGAAATTATGCAATTACGTTCAAGGCCTGAATCTGGAGCTGGACATGCACAGGACAATGAAGAGGATGACCAGTAAGTGGAGGATCTGGATATGCTCCATGGTGGCAGATAATAATCCTCTGTCCACATGTTGAATTTGTATTTATATTGTTGCCATT
The DNA here is from genome assembly GCF_027579735.1 of Bombina bombina. Taxonomy (NCBI): domain Eukaryota; kingdom Metazoa; phylum Chordata; class Amphibia; order Anura; family Bombinatoridae; genus Bombina; species Bombina bombina. The sequence continues at coordinate 1,079,262,111 of NC_069500.1, read as the reverse complement.
TGGCCTTTTTATGAGTTTTTTGTTGTGCCTGTTGCACTCTTTTACCTTGTCATGTGTCTCCAATGAGGCTATGCTGGCCCTTGGCAACTCTCTTCATGGACTGTGATGCACTGTGTTACCTTGTCATGTGTCTCCAATGAGGCTATGCTGGCCCTTGGCAACTCTCTTCATGGACTGTGATGCACTGTGTTACCTTGTCATGTGTCTCCAATGGGGCTATGCTGGCCCTTGGCAACTCTCTTCATGGACTGTGATGCACTGTGTTACCTTGTCATGTGTCTCCAATGGGGCTATGCTGGCCCTTGGCAACTCTCTTCATGGACTGTGATGCACTGTGTTACCTTGTCATGTGTCTCCAATGGGGCTATGCTGGCCCTTGGCAACTCTCTTCATGGACTGTGATGCACTGTGTTACCTTGTCATGTGTCTCCAATGAGGCTATGCTGGCCCTTGGCAACTCTCTTCATGGACTGTGATGCACTGTGTTACCTTGTCATGTGTCTCCAATGGGGCTATGCTGGCCCTTGGCAACTCTCTTCATGGACTGTGATGCACTGTGTTACCTTGTCATGTGTCTCCAATGGGGCTATGCTGGCCCTTGGCAACTCTCTTCATGGACTGTGATGCACTGTGTTACCTTGTCATGTGTCTCCAATGGGGCTATGCTGGCCCTTGGCAACTCTCTTCATGGACTGTGATGCACTGTGTTACCTTGTCATGTGTCTCCAATGAGGCTATGCTGGCCCTTGGCAACTCTCTTCATGGACTGTGATGCACTGTGTTACCTTGTCATGTGTCTCCAATGGGGCTATGCTGGCCCTTGGCAACTCTCTTCATGGACTGTGATGCACTGTGTTACCTTGTCATGTGTCTCCAATGGGGCTATGCTGGCCCTTGGCAACTCTCTTCATGGACTGTGATGCACTGTGTTACCTTGTCATGTGTCTCCAATGGGGCTATGCTGGCCCTTGGCAACTCTCTTCATGGACTGTGATGCACTGTGTTACCTTGTCATATGGCTCATATATTCCTTATTTTTACAAGATTAGTTATAAACGTTGTGTATGTTTTCTTACATACTAATAAAATAAATTTTATTTCACAAATATTTGTCCTCATTCTTCCTGTTATTTTTTGCAAGCTCTAGTTTATGTTGTTTATCCTTAAAGGGACCTAACAAATCTATTTGTTATAATGAAATCATATATGTAAGACAATAGTAAATGACTTTAAGATTAACATCTCCAATGTAATCTTATTATTTGTGTTTATATTATTTTCTCTTAGCTCTATCATTGCCTGATTATGATTAGCAGAGTAATTTCTTTATATATGTATATATATTTTTGTATTTGTGTATATATGTATATTTAAATGTTCATATCCATGTGTGTATTTATAAACTCTGCATGAATTGATGCACCTTTACCAAATGATCTGAGTATTGATACAATGATATAATCCCTGTAAAGTGTTCATTTTATTTAAATAGTATTGACTATGTGTATGCTCTTTTTAAAAACAAAATAATGTCCCTTTAAGTGATGTTGATCACTATTGTAAATGAATGTATTTCCATTTGTAAAGCGTTTTTGTCCTTTTTACAAGAACAAGGACATATAGTTTTATTAATAAACAATCTTATTGTAATGTTGACAGCACCTGTATTTCATTTTCTAATCTATATTATTGTCAAAGTGTAACCAAATCAATCTCTGTGTGTAATACAAATAATGTAGATGATGAATATTAGTTAACTAATATGTTAACAAAATACATCTCCTCCCATATATGGCTATAGGTAGGCTGACCATAATTAAACTTGAATAAATGACACGTTTAATCAATACATGTATAACTATTGTTATTCAACAACAATCCAAAGATATCTTAAAACATCAATGGCATATGTATTTCTCATGTGTATCTTTTAAATGTTAAAGATATACACCATAGCTATAGTTCAAGGGACAGTCAAGTCCGAAAAGATGATTCATGATTTGGTGACATTCCTAGATAGCAATCTACACACATACTAGTTCCTAAAATATAAATACGTTTCTTAATGATATGCCAAGATGTCACTGAGTCCTTGTATTGTCTGCGGTTTTTCAGCGATCTCGGATGCGCCATGTTGCTTAAGACGTCACCTGCCAGGCTGTCCAATGATTCCTTGTATTGACTGACGTTCTTACGTGATCAGGAATATGCCTTTTATTGGATTGCGTTTTGACGCGATCAAGGATGCGCCTTTTTTTTTTGGGCGTTCTTACGTGATCAATAATGTGCCTTTCATTGGATGGCGTTCTTACGTGATCAAGGAAGCGCCATGTTAAGACGGCACATGTAAAGTTAAAAAAACGTGTGATTGGATTGCGTAGTCCCGCAATATTTGTGCACGTTAAAAACGTTTGTGACTGCATGCAATTTTAAAAAGCTTGCGAATATGTATTATTTGCATCATGTTACATTGTTGACCCGTAGCTGATAAAGACCAACACATTCTCTTTTGCTGGATGTCTGGTTGAATCAACGAACGAAAGCAAAATGTTTTCATGCATAGGATATTTCTAGGCAAGTGCAAATCTCTACAGTCCATGTTTAATATGTTTGTCAACAATGTTCCTTTTTCTTAAAAATTAATGTTGTGTTTAATGTTGAACATATCTAATTAATAAATATGCGCTATTGTGTTTGAATAAAGTAATCAATATGCATTTATCATATGCTAAATATATGATGCCGACTTCTTCTAAATGTAATTTCGTTGTATATTTTATGAAAGGTTCATTAGACACTCACATTATAAATAAAAATATTTGATTTTGTCTCTAGTTAGATAGTCCATTGTTTAACCAATAGGTTTATTTTGTCTTGTGTTGTAAGAAAATGTAAGTAATTTTCTTACTCCTCGCAAAGCCAATGAGTTTCATGTGAGTACCATCTCCAGCTTTGTCCAGTTTGTGTAAAGGTTCTTTTCATATGTTAATGATGGGGTATTGTGTTTTACGGTTGTAATGGTGGTTCATCTATATTTAAAATATAGCTAACCCTATTTTATTTGCAAGTGTTTGAAGATTTTTAATATTGCTATCAGTATATGGTAATCTTGTTGTTTGTAGTAGTGTCTATTACATACAGTTATGTAAAAAATATAGGATACTGTCCCTTGAATGCAAATGTTGTTTTTTTGTATCATGTATGAGATCCACATAGTTTAATCTTCAAATATATTTTTGTTAGCATATTTCACCCCCCCACTCCTAAAAGGACTTTAAACCATATTCATTGTTAAAATAAAAATAGTTACAATAAAATATTAACACAATAATGTCTCTTAAAGAAAATAGACTTTATTTAACACGTCAATATAAATGTGATTTTCAAATATTTTTTTTTACAAAGTACATGTAGATATAGCAACAAGCTTAAAATGTGTTAGCATATGTAATGTTGTTAAAGGGACAGTTTCGAAAAAAAATATTTTTACATTATTCGAAAAGTCAATTCTGTAATAACAAGGATATCAAATGTTTCTCAACAATTGAACATTTGCTATCTAAATTTGCTATCTAAACCTATGAGGTTGGTGTGCTCATTTCTTAAATCTTGAAGAGTGCTTGTAATCATTATACAATTTGAGCACTAGAGGGCATTTGGATAGCATTTGTATATGTAAAATCTTGTGCTCATACAGCATATTATTGACCATGTATTGATCATTGATATCTAAAATGTTGTTATGTCAGAACAACAAATAAGTGGTCATTTTTCATAGTCATAGATACAAGGGTAAGCACATAAGTCACACATGTATTTCTCCATGTTTTGTTGTTTCAAACTTTATAATGCGTAATACAGTGTTTTCTTTGTAATCAATAATTTTCTGACTGTCCCTTTAAGCTGTGTTATTGGCATTCAAACAGTAATATGCCATCATGGATAATTGTTATGGTAATTTAGTTAGCGATTCGGGAAACAGTTTGGACATCACATCACAGAAACCAATCAATATCATGAACAAGGATAGGTATGTGATGATGTGGTTTTCACACACTTATAACCCACACTCTGCAAAGAATCTTCCTCCATGGACCCGGTCCCATAGAAGTCGATTATATACAGAGTGTGGTCCACAAGTGTATGAAAACCACATCATCACATACCTATCCATTACACAAAAAACAAAATTTAAGATGGAAAAAAAAAATTACTTCCTCTTCCTTCCCCTCTTCCCACGGGGCTGAGGCTCTGGGAGAGGCAACTGCCGACTCCGAAGAGTCCTCCTTGGAGCTGTTGTGGGAGGAGTGGAAGGAAGAGTACTGGGACGACCAAGGTGAGGAGTAGATGGCTGAGGAGGAGGAGGAGAAGATGGCTGAGGAGGAGGAGGAGAAGATGGCTGAGGAGGAGGAGGAGTAGATGGCTGAGGAGGAGGAGGAGATGGGCCGGCAGGAGGAGATGGCCCAGCAGCAAGAGGCCCAGCAACAAGAGGCCCAGCAACAGGAGGTAGACCAGCATGCGCCTCCCGGAAAAATGTGAACATTTCCTGATGAAGATTGAACATTCTTGTTTGTCCTTCTTGTATTGTATTCAGTATACTGATTATTTCGTTTTGGCCTTGAATTATTTGATTCTGCCCATCAAGTATTCTGCGTCGTCCTTCTATGTTTTCTATCCGGGAGGTACGCATCTGGTCTATGTACTCCAGTAGAACCCGCACCTCCGCTATTTCTTCTTGTTGTGCCTGTTGAACCCGTGCACGGCGGGGTGCCCGTGCACGGCGGAGTGCGGGTCTTTGAGGGACCTCGGGTTCCGCGGCTTCAGCGGCATCCTCCTGTGCTTCCGGGGCCTCTTGATCATCTCCCGTGCGCTGTTCGTCACGGGGGGCCTCTTCCCTCCGAAGTGGGAATTCCTCACCACCACTCTCATCCCGGGGAGATGCAGGAGGCTGTGCTGCCTCGTCCCCAGACTCTGTATATTAAAAAAAAAATAAAAAAAGAAATGTATATATTAGCATATTTGCAAATAAAGGTTTAAATGACTTAGCTTACGATACAATTACAAATGCAGAATCATTAATCCACTTTGAAATCTAACAAACAATCAATACGATTTCCGCTTTTTCTAAACAGTGTTTGTGATATCTGGTCAATGTGAATGTTTTTGCGTTTGTTTTCAGTCTGTTTAAATGCACACCTAACCTATAGCCTAGATACTGATGTAACCGCTAAGTAATAGAATGCGTGTAAACAGCGTAATAGCATTAATCGGATCCTTAACACATGAAACCCAATGTTTTATCTTTCATGATTTATAAGCATACATTTAGTATCAACTTTCGAATGTACTTTTGTTATCTAATTAGCTTCATTCTCTGGATATTCTTTGCTGAAAAGCATATCTAAATATGTTTATAAGATTCTGATTGTTAGCTGAATATAGCTGCCTCCTGTGATTGTTTCACCGTGTGCATGGCTATTTCTTCATTAAAATATATCTCAAGAATGAATCAAATTATGTAATATAAGTACATTTGAATGTTTTGTCAAATTGTATTCGCTACCTCAATCATGAAAGTAAATGTTTGCGTATAGTGTCCATTGAAATACATTCGTATGTGAAATTATTGTTAAATGAGCTTACCGTCAGATGAGAGTGGCAGGTTCCCGGTATCGATTCCTCCGATACCGACTACTTCCACCTCGGAGATGCTGGGCCGCAACATTTCCTCCCATCTGCAGTACTCCATTTCAAGGGCAGGGCCGCCACCGGTCCCTGCGGCATGTCGGGCCTCCAGGCTTAACTTTTTTTTAAGTTCAAGTTTACAGTCCCGGTACCGATGTTTGATGGAATCCATATCCCTGTTCCGGCAACCCACTGCATTGACTGCATTCCGAATCTCGTTCCAGAGCCTCCTCCTGTCAGTCGGGGTAGTCTTCTGGTGCTGCAGCATCCTATACCTGGCCATATAGGCCTCTACGAGGGCCTCCTTCTCCTCCATCGTAAACCTCGCCTCCCTAGTCGCCTTGGCCTTCCCCTGTGACGATGCCCTCTGTTTCCCGGACTGTGAAGCCCTACTCTGACCGCCACTGGGCCCAGCCACTTGGTCATCTTGAACCAAGTGGCTGGGTCCACCCACCGCTTCCACCCCCGCTTCCTGCCCCCCTTCCTGCCCCCCTTCCTGCCCTGTTCCTCTCCCCCTCCCTCTACTCCCCCCTCTACCTGTCCCCTGCCTGGCCTCCATCTCCTCCCTAAACTAAACCCCAAATAATCAAAAAAAAGTGAGTGTGATGAAATGAAAGGGGGTCAAAATAAAGAACTAAAAAGACAAAAAAGGTGCTTAAAGTGTGAGGGATGTAAAAAAAAACAAAGAGGGTAAGGAGTATTTAAATAAACGAAAAGAATAAGACTAAAAGGAGGATATGTAAACTAAATGTAACTAGGGGATGGGTATGGGATGGGTATGGGGTATGGGATAAGAGTAAATGGGATGAAAGGGAATGGGACTACAAGGAATGGGGTATGGAGTGTAGTATGAGGGGGTAGGGGGTATGGAGTGTATGTAGTGTTATTGATAAGTGTATGTATGTATTGAATGTGTTTGCGTGTAAATGTGTTAAGTGTACAGATAAATCACTCGCTCGCTAACTAACACTACTTCTAATTCTCAATAACAAACACTCCCACTAACGCTCACTAACTACCACTAACTGACGCTCACACTAACAACTATCACTAATAACTCCCACTAACTCACTCACGCTCCCACTAACAGACTCTCTCCCACTCCCGCTACCTCCCACTAACTCACTCACTCTCTCACGCTAACACTACCAACTGACTATCTCACGCTAACACTACCAACTGACTCTCTCACGCTAACACTACCAACTGACTCTCTCACACTAACACTAACTCACTCTCAAAAAATCGCAAAATCTCTATTCTTAACTCTCCAAAGACCCACCAGCAACACAGTCAAAGAAGCCCTGCTTGTGTGGTGCTTATATACCCTGTGTAAATGTTTAATGATGTCCCAATTTCCATTGTAATTAGTGTTCAGGTGTGCTTTATTAGCAATTAATATTATTGCAATGTGTATTAGGTGTGTTAATTTGCGCATGCTCATTTTGAGTTGGTATTTGTGGAATGTGTAGAATGCGATGATGTCATAGTGGTCGTTTTCTCTAACATTGTCCAATAGTATTCTTTTTAAATGTGAATTTGCGATGGTGTGTTCTTCGTGAAGTGTTGTATATGTATGTTTTTCATAATATATAATGATATTGAATGCGATTTTTTTTTTAGTGTATGTATATATTTTTTAATCCTTGTTGTTATTGTGCGATTTTCCGCATCTTAAAGTATATGCGTATTCCCCGTATAAATAGTATTAAAACTTCCCCCGCTTGTGAATGTGTAATGCTTGTGTGCTTTGTTGATTGATTGATGTTGTGACATTTGCGGCGTGTTATTGTTGTGCATGATGTGGTATGCGTCATATGACCGAGCTGTGCGTATTTCTCGCGAGATCGAGTGTTAGGTGAAAAAAGCTATTTTTTGCCTTTCCCATTGTTCTCTATGGGAGACTGTCTAACGCGGGCAGGATTACGCGTGTGACATACACGCGTTAGGAGCATCGTTAGATGGTCTTATATTAACTCTAAATACCGGAGTCAAACAATGCCGTGCGTTAGACATAAAACACGCGTGGCGTTAACAGCCCATCTACCGCCGAACTCTAAATCTAGCCGTATGTTTGCCTAACTATAGGTTAGCATTAACTCCTTGGATACATTCATAGCTTTTCACAGGGGTTTCACATCTGAAGCCAATGCAATCCATTTGAAAACCCTGCCGTGACTCATTTATCACAAGTTGTCATATACTTTTTTGGTGTGATCATTTTTTATACTGTGCATGGGACAACTCAACAATAGTATTTTAATTAATCCAAATTTCTAGAAGCTTTTTACAAGAGTTTTAGACTTTTAAAATACTACAAGCAATCTTTTAAAGACCCATTTTGGCTTCTCTCGTGGGGACAGAATCTAATTGGTTATATTGGCCAGTTGCTTGACAGTAAAACAAACATCTAAACCTTGTGGTCAAATTGAAGGCTTTAAAATCAATCAAACTTGTATTTATATTGCTAACAATGAAGAAGTTTTATATAGTTTATTGTGAGAACAATCGTATGCAATAGTAATGGATAGTAATTAAATGAAAGGAATCTTATTCAAGTGAGCAACAAAAATATCATTATGAAGGATAACCTCTTTTGTAGGATTATATTGAAATCAGTAGCGGACCTACATAACAGAAACAGAGGTCTATGGTGCAAACATTTTTTGGGCCCCCCCCAAAGGTAGTAGGCAAAAGTAGTAATATAGATGCTGTTCTGTATAATGATTTGAGGGTAGGCAGACAATAGATAGATAGATAGATAGATAGATAGATAGATAGATAGATAGATAGATAGATAAATAGATATATGATAGATAGATAGATAGATAAATAGATAGTCAGACAGACAGACAGACAGGTAGATAGATTGATTGATTGATAGATGGACCCACAACCTGCACTGATAAAAGGCTCCCTTGCATTAGAACTGTGCACATTCTGCACACACCTATGAATAGACTGGGATTACATATTATTGTTTATATAGTTTTCAATGTCTTTCTTTCTTTCTTTCTTTCTTTTTCACAATTGGAATGCAAATTAAAAACAACAAGGAAACTGTCATACAAAGGAAAGATATTTAGATGTTCTTAACTATTTATATTTTTAGGGAAAATTTAAATACATACATAAGTGTCTGTGCAAACACTTTCAGTAGTAATTACTTAATAGATAACATAAAATGTTCTCTTTTAATGTAACATTTTAGTTTTTTCTACTCATATAGAACCTTTAGTACAAAAAAGGGATTTAATAATAATGTAAAACTATTTTCCACACTGAGACATTTATTTATATGTCAATTGCAATGAACTCTATTTACTACACTTTTTTAACACTGTTAACCTCAATATTTCTTTGACTCACAGTTTGACATGATTTTATTTTAAGATAAAACAAAACAAAAAATCAAAGAGCCTAGTGCATTGTCCACAATCCAACTTCAAAACACAAATAAATATATGAAATGTTCCAGCACAATATGTGCTTATAAGAGCTCTGGGGTTGTATAGCCAACACATGCTACTCCAGCCACCTGGAACTCTCCAACGTCTTCTCCAACAATCAAGAGCTCGATATTCTTGGGAAATTATTTTATCTTGAAAATAGTATGTAAATAGATCATTTTAAAATGTAAAAATCCATTAATGTCATCTATAAATACACCATGACGTGACATAATAAAAATATGCTATATGTCTCTCAGATAAAGCTGTAGCATTAAATGTGTTATTTCACATCAGTGTGTATCTACTGATGATGTAAATTGATTTAAATTAATAATAAATAATAACAAATACACAATTTAGTCAAGTATTATGTCCTCCCTCTATGCTTCGTGAATTCAAGTTGCACAAGTTAAAAAAACAGTCAATGTCAGTCATGGCTAATATTTAAAGATAATATATAGCTTAGACTTGTGCAGCCAATAAATTTTACTATTGGATGAAATTTTTATAAGGAATATTTGGGGAAATTTATGTCTCCGAATATTTGTTGTCTTAACTATTCGGGATTCGTTCCAATTAAAGCAAAACAAATATTAATTCAAGTTAAACATTTACATTCGTTTTTGTTAAAACTAATGTAAATGTTCAAATCTACAGGTGAAAAGTTCACCTGTAGCAGTTTATACTTAACTTTTGCGCTCTGGAGAGCGAGCTAACCCAATCCCCATCTCGCCAGTGCCCCGGCCACGCTAACAGCAGACTTACCATGCTTAGCTCCCTGGGCATGCACTAACTTGAAATCTGCAAGTTTTTGAGTTCCAATCAATAAGCAGTGAACACTGCTTTTGAGTTCTTGTGCAATGTAAGTGCCCTTGAGCAATGCAAGAAGCAGTGGTCATGGGGTGATTGGCAGGTCATGCAACAGCAGGGGATGGTGCTTCACAAGCAAATGCTTGTGCAATAGTACATATGGCAAGTGGATGCACAGTGTCTACTGTCTCTCACTGCAAAGAGGGAAGACAGGTTCTCAAGTTGGGAACATTGTCCGTCTGTACATTAATACATGGTGCCCTATGTGTTCAAATACATTGTAACCATTTAGATACAAGATAGGACTGCAATGCAGAAAAGACTTTAAAATAAGTTCCTAAACCTTTTCTATAAACTTAAGACCTTGTATTAAAACAAAAAGTTAAGATTTTAACAGTTTAAAAATAGGTGCATTTTGTGGGGATAAAAAAAAGGTAATTTAAGACTTAAAAATGAGGACTTAAGCCCCACCGCAACAAAATAAATATTTGGTAATTCTGGAGAAGTGCTAGTTAAAGTCTAAATAAGTGTCATACAGTGATATAATATGTTGTATAAACTGATGCTGTATAAGAAAGGAATTCTATATAATCACATTAGTACAAGTGTTTATATATTCAGAAGCTTAAGCAGCACTAATAACAAGTTAAAACTCCAAATGTATTCAATTAATTAAAAATCACAAACTTACAAGACATTTGAGGAGTGTAGGAACAAACAGAATCTGCTCACGTCATCTGACAGATTTCACACCATACTGGAGCTTTCTCACAGATTACATTAAACCAAAGGGACAGCAGCAAACTTCCTCTGGCATTAGTAACCCATATACTATTGTTACAATCGAAGGATAACGTTTTGCAGTTATATATAGTCTTCTAAATAGGCTGACCATATTTCCTTGAGAGAAAAATGGGACATTGAGATGTCAAAAACGGGACGGGGTTAATATTTTTTATTCATAGGAAAAAAAAGTACGATTTTAACAAAAGTTTACATTTATGACATGGATATAAACTATTGAGTAGACATGTGCGATTCGATTTGGATCGACTCGGAAATTCGGCCGAATTCGTAAAATTCAGGATTCGGATCGATTCGAATTTCCAAATTAAAATAGTGCAGAATCTACCGAATAAACCGAATTAGTTCGGATTTATTCGGTAGATTCTGATGGTCATGGATTACACTAGTATTATACAGTATATTAGGTTATATCACTCTGCTATGGGTTACACCTAATATACAGAACATAATACTAGTCTAATACACAGCACATCCCACCTAACACTTACCGGAATTCCGAATTTATGAATTTCCGAACCAAATCGAACCGAATCCAGCCGAATTTATTCGAATCCGAATAAATCTGAAACGAATCCGAATTTTTCCGAATTCGAATAGATCCGAACTGAAATTTGAAAAAAATCTGTATCGATCCAAACCGAACCGAATTTTTTTGCCATGCACATGTCTACTATTGAGCCAACAATTATTCTTCTGTTATTGGTCTCACTATCTCCACTATCATAAAGTATTCAAATTTATCATACAATTTTACATTCGTCAAACACAAACATGCTTTAAAAAAGTGAGTTTTCACTATAACTTCTAAATACCAATCTCCAGTGTTTTCACAATGTCCCCATGATCTAAATTGGGAATGTGCATATATCACATGCCCTTTAGCTATCTCAATGTTTCCAAATTATCCTCTATGTTGTCAAAGCAAATTCCACCAAAATATGAACTAATTTTTGATAAAGGCAGGGTAAAAGTGTAGCCTCTGAACAGGCGTTTGAAAGATCTGGATTGATTAGTATAATAGTAGTTAAAGATTTTAGCTGAGTTGCCCAAAAATGTTACATGGAAGAACTGAGAAAAATGTGGAAATAGTTACTTGATTGATAATGATAACTGTACAACATAATTAGCATGCTGTTGCACTGCAGCAGCATCATTTTATAATGTTAAATTGATTGACAGGAACACAGGTCAGGCTCTTACCGTGCACATCTCTTGCAGAAGTTGATCTATTGAATTATCTCTTTGATGGTGAGAATTGATGATGGCAGAGGCAGATGATCTTTAGATCGATGACAGATCTAGTCTGGCTCCTTACTCCTAGAAGACCTTGCTTGGCGGCTAGCTAGTAGTTCTAACTATCTTTACTCTCGTGACCTCGTCTTGAAGTCTTTCTCCTCAGCTCAGTCTGACAGCTCTCGACTGACCTGTCACTTTCTATTACACCCCTAATTTTGAGCACGGGTGGCATAAACACGGTGTGGATCACGTGGGCACGGCCACCCAACCCCAACCATGCAGTGAAAAACAAACTGCCCTCCCCGTCAGTAGTGGTGTGTGTGGTGTGTGCTAAAAAATTAGACTGGCTCTGGCAGCAATCCGATAAACTCAAAAACGGGACAAAATGTACATTATTAAAAAAAACAACAGGATGGGGCAAGAAACATAAAATAATGGTACTGTCCCTTTCATAATGGGACGTTTGGTCAGCCTACTTCTAAATCTACTAAGCCTGCTGTATTTCTCTATATCTTTAACACTTAGGGGGCGATTTATCAAGCTGAGGCAGACAGGGGCGCACATACACTACCCTCTCCACCGCAGCTCACCTCTGGGGAATTCAGCATTGACCACAAGTGCTATTTTATGCTTGTGTGCAACGCCACCCCCTGTCTGCGCACAGCCAATCTCACGAGGGCAGGAGCTGTCAATCTCCCCGGTCAGACGAGACCAGGGAGATTGAAATTCGCCACCTAAGAGGTGGCGAAAGGGAAGGGAAACTGTTACTTGTTAAATACGGCATGCAGGTTCTCTTGTAAGAACCTGCAGTCATAGACAGGCAAAGCCTGCTGAAGAGGTTGATAAATCGACCCCTTACAATCCATTTTATGCAGGGAGAGTGTAATCTTCATTAGCTAATATTATGATTATTATTATCATTGTTATTATTATATTTCTCTAACCCAGGTAGCTTACTCAAATTGGAGCCACCTTAGTACATAGTAATGACAACAGAAAACATTTTTGTTGTCAGAGTGTATGTGTCCCTAGTTAACTTCTTAGAGTTTTAGTTCATGAAAGGGGATCTTTAATAAGATGTCAACAATGCTTTTGCTAAATTCTAAAACAAATGGATATCAATTAAGCTATAGAGAGATGATCAAGGACAAACTAAAGTGAACACATATGTAGCTGTTAGTTATTAATTAAAGCCAATTTAAGTCTATTATCCTCCCACCACAAATCCCTACCATATACAACATGGAGAACAGAGGATATATATATATATAAATTAAAATGACAATTAATTTATCTTATTAGCTATTACAGCTTGAATTGAAGAGTTGTTCTATGTCTCATTCTTTATCAGTAAGGGAAACATATTTTACTTTTGTTTTATAGTTTATGTTCCATGTCTCTATAAGAACTAGTAATTATAAATGTTAAGTTTATTTTTAATAACACAAACATATTCTTTAATAATTTAGATACATACATGAGCATACAATTTGAAAAGGGACAGTCAACACTCAAATTGTTATTGTTTAAAAAGAGAGATAATGGGGCCTATCTATCCAGATAGAGCTTGAGGCCCCGTGTTTCTGGCGAGCCTGCTCTGAGCAGGCGGACAGACATCGCCGCAATTCAACCCAATCGAGTACAATCGGGTTGATTGAAACCCCCTGCTGGCGGCCGATTGGCCGCTATTCTGCAGGGGGCGGCGTTGCACCATACGCTCTCCGTATTCAGCGAGGTCTGGCGGACCTAATCCGCACTGTTGGATCAGGTCCGCCAGACTTTGTTAAATAGAGGCCAATGTCTTTATTACCCATTCCCCATCTTTGCACAACCAACATGTTTATATTAATATACTTCATAACATTTAAACCTCTAAGTTTCTCCCTGTTTCTAAGCCACTTAAGGCAGCCTCTTATCACATGCTTTTTTATTTTATTTTCACAATAGGAGACAGCTAGTTCATGTGGGCCATATAGATAACATTGTGCCCATGCCTGTGGAGTTATTTAAGAGTTAGCACAACACAATACTAAATGCAAGTCAATAGATAATAAATAAAAAGTCATGTGATCAGGGGGCAGTCAGAAGATGCTTAGATACAAGATAATCACAGAGGCAAATAGTATATTAATATAACTGTGTTGGTTGTGCAAAACTGGGGAAAGGGTAATAAAGGGATTATCTATCTTTTAAAACAATAACAATTCTAGTGTAGACTGTCCATTTAAATAACTTTCCAATGTACTTCTATCACCACATTTGCTTTATTATCTTAGTATGCTTTGTTGAAGGAGCAGCATAGCACTACTGGGAGCTAGCTGAACTCATTGGGTGAGCACATGAGAAGAGGCATATACAGCATATGCAGCCACCAATCAGCAGCTAGCTCCCAGTAGTGCATTGCTACTCCTGAACCTACCTATGCATGCTTTTTCAACAAAGGATACAAGAGAATGAAGTAAATTAGACAAAAGAAGTAAACTGGAAAGTTTTTTTAAAATGTTATGTTCTATCTAAATCATGAAAGTTAAATTTTGACTTTTCTGTCCCTTTAACCTGTGTTTGTGTCTAATACGTGCTGCAAGTTCAGTGGACCATTCTCCCTTACTCAGGAGCCCGGTGTTAGCAGGAATTGTTTCTGTGCAACAACAGAATATACTGGAGTTAGCGTTGCCACCTTGGCCATGTGTTCCTGGACATGTATGAGTTACACATGATTCAGGGTATACAGGGAGGAACATGAATAGTGCTATTCGTGTGGTCAATGCATGTTGCCCTCTGCACACCCGGCAGCTTGTCATAAGTGTCCAGGAAAACATGGCCGGAGTGGCAACCCTAACCCTAAAGTGTATTCAAGTAGATACTACCAGGAGATTCTGAGAGCTGCAGTGAGTTGCAGTTACACACAGTAATCTGATGGAGTGTTTCCCAGATTTTCTTTCTGTGCTTGAATGAGCCTGAAAATCTTTTAAATACAATGTTTTCTCTCGTTTTGCCACTAACATTATGTTTCCAATGATGATGTAAGATGATTATTGGCCATGAAATGTGTCCCTTCAGTTAGAAAATGAACAGAAACATATACCCCTTCTTAATCTGGCTTCATTTGCCATAGATACTATGATTTACATAATCTTACTAAGTATTAGCAGAAGATGGGAATTGCAGATCATTACTAATTCCTTCCATAGTGGAAACCTTTTGTAGACAATTTGCAGCCGTGCCAGCAATATGGAATAATGTGTTCAATGGAATTAACTGTTTTTGAACATCATGTTCAATGTTGAAATTTCAAAATCTTTTCCATCACCATAAGGAACACATTCATTTCAATCCCTTTTGTACTGCATGAATTTGTTTCTGTCGAAGAAAAACCTTGTTTTTGTCCACGTGTTTTTTTTTTTAATTCAATGAGAAAAGCAATTAATATTGATTCAATCCACAACTTGTTTTATTTAAACAAGAAACAAACATTCTAACCATGCCTTATTTATGTAATATGTTTTTATTCCATATCTAACTCAGTTAAAGAGACATGAAACCCAAAATGTTTCTTTCATGATTTAGATAGAGAATACAATCTTAAACAACTTTCCAATTTACTTTTATGATTTAATTTTCTTCCTTCTCTTGTTATCCTTTTCTGAAAGCTTTACCTAGGAAAGCTCAGGAGCAGCAGAGAACCTACTATAGGTTCTAGCTGTTGATTGGTAGCTGCATATATATATATATATATATCGATTGTGATTGGCTCGCCCATGAGTTCAGTTAGAAACCATTAGTGCATTGTTGCTACTTCAACACATGATACTAAGAGAATGAAACAAATTAGATAATAGAAGTAAATTAGAAAGTTGTTTAAAATTCTATGCTCTGTCTGAACCATGAAAGAAAGAATTTGGGTTTAATATCCCTTTAAGCTTTTAAATCAAAATGGAATGTTTCATAAATATCAGAGGTTTCAGGAAGCATCCGCTAATCAAACTTGCTTATTTGACTTGTAAGACATATGTTTCAAGTACATAATGCTTTATCAATGGTAACGGTCCCATAAAACAGAGCAGTATTATAATAATAATATTATTAAGCTTTGAGTATGCTTTATAAATGTGACATAGATTTATTAAAGGGACATTAAAATCAACAAATTTATATTGTGTATCGAAAAGACTGCTAATTAAACATTCTTAGTTTGAAACTGTGTTGCACAACCAAATTTGTATTACAAAATTTGAATTAACCTTAACCCCTTGTTTGTGTGTGTAATCTTATTAATAAATACAAATCAAATTATGTGACAAATGAATGGTCTCTTTAGTATAAATAAAGCCAATTGAAATAGTTATGTCAATAAATTCCCTAAATTACTAACTAAGCTGGTGACATTATTTAACATATGTATAATTACGTTACTTCAAGGGGGAGCAGCAGCACCCCAAAAATTAATGACACAAAAAACAAACGGCTAGATTACGAGTTGTGCGTTAGGGTAAAAAAGCAGCGTTAAGAGTTCCTAACGCTGCTTTTTTACGCCCGCTGGTATTACGAGTCTTTAAAGTTTAGGGGCACCGCTCACTTTTTTGGCCTTACCGCAAAATGACTTATGTAAACTTCGTAAAGTCTTTTTTCTATGGGACTTCCATAGCGCAGGTATTACGAGTCTGTCCTGGGAGGCCAAAAAGTGAGCGGTACACCCTCTCCTGTCAAGAGTCCTAACGCATTTAAAAGTCAGTAGTTAAGAGTTTTATGGTACAACGCCGTAACATAAAACTCATAACTAAAGTGCTAAAAAGTACACTAACACCCATAAACTACCTATTAACCCCTAAACCGAGGCCCTCCCGCATCACAAATACTAAATTAAATTTAAAAATCTACCGGCGTTAGAAAGATCCCATTGAAAAGATAGGATACGCAATTGACGTAAGGGGATCTGCGGTATGGAAAAGTTGTGGCTGGAAAGTGAGCGTTAGACCCTTTAATGACTGACTCTAAATACCGGCGGTAGCCCAAAACCAGCGTTAGGAGCCTCTAACGCTGGTTTTGACGGCTACCGCCCAACTCTAAATCTAGCCGTAAGAGATTTCAGTTTATCACTTGTAAAGTGAGGGAAAAAGAGAATAACATTTGTTTTGTTTGTTTTTGGTTTTTTTCTGTTTAATTAGTGTGAAATTACCCAGCAGATTTTAAATCTAAATTAAATTTAAAATAGATGTCCAAAATTTTTTAGCGTTGTTGCATTATTAGGGTGTATTGATTAACCAGGCAATGCTATAGGCTCTCACCATGAGCTTGAGAAGCAGTAGACGTGTTACAGAAAACAAATACCAGAGTCTTAGCAATAAATGAACACAGGGTAAATTTTCCCTTGTAAGAAACGCCTTCTACCTCCTACCTTGAGCCACTATGCAGATGAAAGCCGGGACTTGCCTCTGATACCTTCTCCGCAAAACCTCCTTCGGTCAGTATGTTGCTCTTGGGTAGTTCGGCGTCCATCCGTGTTCCTCCAACATCCACTGTCGTATCACCACCACGTGACCTCTCTTCCACCTATGCCGGTGCTAGGAGTTTTTAAGTCAATAGCAACCAGTTCAACTTAGGCTATGATTACGGATGTTATCCAAAACACGTAAGCTGTTCTAGGACTGCGCACCAGTATGTATGATTTGCTTGAAGGTTTTGGTTTTAACGATTGAACACAATAAAATTTGAAGATTTTATACTACTATTTGAATCATCTATTTTTCGTCTCTAAACTTTTAGTTTTTTCTGTT